>NC_089839.1:199256708-199361708 GCF_035609145.1 Eleutherodactylus coqui
CCCGTATCCGGGTTCTCTTCTTAGCATCTGTCTTAGCGCTAATCCAGCCTTGCATTTCAGTGTGCACAAGCTTGTTACGCCTTTCTTTTGCAACTTTAGGAAACACTGACTTCTCCTCAGTAAGCCACTGTTCACACATCTTTTGTTTCTTCTCCCAGTTGGATGCCATCTGACATTGGTAACCAAGCTCCACACTAATGTCTTCTACTTCCTGCTGAAGACTCACTGTAAATTTCTGAAGTTCATCATAGACATCAGTTTGAAGACAAAACAGCTGATTTAGCGCTTCCACTTCTAGGATTTCACTGTCTTGCTCTTCAACCGTGACCCAGCATGCAGGGTTCTCATACAGTTTCTCTTCCCTCTCTGACAACTTTAATACACACCCTGAAAATGATAACACTTCGGTCTCTTTCATACAGACCCTTTCTTCAGCACACTCACATTCAGTGACATATCTTGCCGACCTGATTTTCTCTTCTGTGAGCTGCTGTTCACATACTTGCTGTGTCTTTCTTAGTTTGGATACAAGGTCCTTTTGGAGACCCAGCTTCACAGAAGCACCTTCTATCTCTTGCTGAAGATGTACTTTAACCTTCTCGAGCTCGTCACAAGCAGCTGTCTTCTCTACACACTGCTGCCTTGTAGTTTCTAATTCTCCTTGTATTTCTCTTTTCTGCTCTTCCACAGAAACCAGACACAAAGCACTCTTCTCCAGTCTATCTTCCAGATCCACCACCTCAGCCTGAAGTGTTGCAATCTGCTCTGATAGGTTTCTTTTAGCTTTTGCATCCTCCCCTACTTGCTTGAGGAGCACATTTTTCTCATCTTCCATAGCCTTCAGGTGTGCACTGAGACCAAGCGTCTGCTGCTTCTGTTCTTGCAGTAATTTCTGAGACTCTTCAGTCTGAGCTTCCAGCTTCTCCTGCAGTCTGCTCACCTGCTCAGACAATACGGTCTGCACACGGTCACCTTCGGCTATTTTTATTTGTAGCTCTTGAAGCTGCATCTCTACGGTGTCTTTCTTGCATTCATATGCATACTTGTCTCCCAACAACCCCTTCACCTTTTGGGACAGCTCAAGACACTCACTCTCCAATGCTTCTTTCACTTTTTCAAGTTGCTTCACCAGCTTGGACAGTTTCCCCACAGCTAGAGCATGACTCCGTTCCAGCTCCTGGATTTGGGTTCCATGTGCTTCAGCTTCCTCATCCAAGCTCATCTGTAGCTGGGACACCAGTCTCTCAAGCAGCACTTCCTGGTTTTCCTTGTGACCCAGTAAGTCTTCCAAGAACTCTGCTTGCTTTTTGGTCTTACTGCACGCAGCTTTCTGTATTTCCAGCTCTTCCTTGAGCTGACTTACTTGGCACTCCCAGTCACCATTTTTCTTTGCTAGCTGCATTTTCAACTCTCGGGTTTTCATTTGCAGTTTCTTACAGTCCTGTTCCTATTGCGCAGCTTGTGCCTCCAGACATACCCTGCGGTCAGCCTCATCTCTGGCTACATCTCTGAGGTCTTGTATCTCTTCATGGGCTGATGAAAGATATTGCTTAAACTTTTCTTTCTTACTTCTCATCTCTTTTAAGCACTGTTCATACTGAACATTCATCTGTTGCAGCAACACTCGGCGATCAGCTTCCTCCTTAGCCAACCTCTCAAAATGCTCCTTCTCCTTTAAGAGAGCTGCACTTTTTGTTTTCAGCTGCTCCACCTCTTGAAGGCTAGTTTCTTTCTCAAACTGTGTTTTCAACTTTTCACACTTAGGGGCTTGTTCTCCCAACACAGCCATGTGATCCGTTTCCGTTTGTCGCATAAGGGGCTCATTCCCTGTAGACTTGAGTGACTCTGTCAGTGTAGCCAACAGCTTTATTAGGCGTTGCCTTTCCTCCTGCTGCAGCCGCATAGCCCCTCCATGGGCTTTCAGCTGCTGAGCCATGGCCTCCTCTTGTGCTTTTTGCTGGGTCGCCGTCATTTGTTGCTGCTGAGCCAACGTTTGTTGCTGCTGTATGTTCATTTGCACCAGCTGCTTTATCAGTTCCTCCATACTGGCTGTATCTGGTTGCAGCGCCGTTGCAGCGTCCACCCGGGACATGGGGTTATGGCACACTCAGACAATCTCTCTTTGGGCGGTTGCCCTTAGCAACGGTTCTCCAGTTGCTGCAGCAGAATGTCCTTTAATTGGTGTATGTCTCTTTAAGACCGCTGCCCGCATCCAAACACCATATGTGGGGGACTAGCGTTTAGGGGCAGTAGCAGCGTGGACATCCGTGGGCAGAGACAGTGACACCGGGCAACAACGTTCTTTAGTCCAGGCTTGGCCTGGGTTTATTGCAGCAAAAACACAAATAAACACGTAAATAAACACCTGCTCGTCTGAGCTCTCACTATACATATGCTTGTTCCTAACTACTCACTTCAAAACGTCAGAATACTTCTTGCTTGCTGTCCACAGCCAGTCCGGTCCTCAGACCTGTGGAGGTCTCACCACACCCTCCTGGGTGTTGAGGTTAGGGGCGTCACCCTGTCAACCTCGCCTTTTGGCTCTCTCAGCCCACACGCTGGGCTAGCCGGGCTCCTTGCTCTGCAGAGCCCTCTCTCTGGCTCTCAGCCAGACGCTCTCTCTGGCTCTCTCTGGCTCTCCCTGGCTCTCCCTGGCTCTCCCTGGCTCTCCCTGGCTCTCCCTGGCTCTCAGCCAGATGCTCTCTCTGGCTCTCCCTGGCTCTCAGCCAGATGCTCTCTCTGTCCATCTCTAGCCTGCAGGCCCAGGCTTTATAAGGCCTGGTACCAGCCCCACCTGGTACGTGGGTGTGGCCATCCCACCCTTCACTTTGACCACTCCCGGAAAGCCGGTCTGGACTATGCGGCTTGGAGCCACTTACCAAACTACAACCTGTTAGTAACATAGCGTTACTGACACAGAAATGCTGGCTTCCTCCACCGAGCCCAGGCCGCTCGGTGGCACGTATCCACCCTCCAGCACTTTGTCAGTCACTGTCTTACAATATATATATGTATATGTGTGTATCGTGAAAGTTTGTTTGGATTTTTTTTTTAATACCCACCCAAATTTTTTCTTTACTACCTTGGAAATCTTCTTTGAAATTTGTGAACCAATTCCTCTTCACTGGGTTTCACAACAGGTGCAATATTTCGAGGGAATTCTGAGGATTTTGAATGCCAGGAGATGGACATCTCACCTTTAGCGAACATCATAATCTCACGATTGATGTCAAATACAAATTCAATGGACTTCGGCTCATAAAGAGCTTTCAAAATCCACTCCTTTCGTGCTTTTGAGTACTCCACTGGATAAGACTTCTGGTCCTCGCTCCTGTCTTCTGATCGCGTTCTTCTGAGCTTTTGAATTCTACCTACGTTGTAATTGTGGTCTAGAACAGCAAGTTGAGTTCTAGCCACCATTCCGTCATAAAAAAAATGAATTCCTTTGGGCCTGTATTTCAATACACTGGCGTGATAATTCTCCAAATCGCCAGTGTGACAAAAATTGGAAAGATGGCGGATGTCTTTCAGTAAGCTTGTTTTCAGAACCACGGTTTTGACTTTGATGTGTGCTGTACTGTCAGGGGCTAACCAAGCGGTGGTTGGTTCCAGAAGTGCGTGACTGCAGCAGTGATATTGGGCATTGTTCTCCCACTCGTGAACGTCGATTATGTGATTTGTTGCCGATTTCCATTTCTCTACCAGTAAATCGGGATTTCCTTTACTGGTATGCGAACACCACCACAGATGATTTTTGAGGCTCGATATCCACGGGGCAATGGTTGCGCAGTGAGTGCTTTTGGATGCCACAAGAAACTGCTTGCCGACTGCTTTGGCCACATGCCAGACATCAAATTCGTGCATTATTTCTGGGAATTCCTGGTGAATTACCTTACGGATTGAGACATGCCGATCAGTTGCCAAAATGTGAACGTTTAATTTATCGGCGATCAATTCAAGTAGTGTTTTCCGGAATAATAAGTTATGTTGGTGGTAGAAAGTTGTTTTTGAGATTCCTAGAAGTTTCAGAATCTGTAGCATATTACTAACTTTTGCGAAATTTGATCCGCTCAGAAGGACACTGGAAGCAAGTAAAATGTTCCCCGCCGGACAATTGTGGATGAGGGGTTGGCTTCGCCACAAGTTGCAGGTGTGACCTCTTTGGCAAACAGATTTCACAATTACCATCGATCCCTTTGGGAAAATCCTGACGTGGGTTAGTTTCAGAAAGCATTGCTTTCTGTAAGGGCAAGGGATCATGGAAAATAAAGCCATCAAGGAGCTTTTGAAAACCATGTACTTTTCTTCAGCGGATGGGTCCATCTCTGTTGCAGCTAAGCTTTCAAATTCTGGTAAGGGGTAGCTCAAGGGGTTATCGGAATCAGAAGGAATGGCAACATCCTCACTACCAGAACTCTCCGATGCTTGCGAGAGTCTAAAGGTCGAGTCGTTTGGATCATCCGAAAAAACAGTGGAAAAGCTTTCCTCCAAAGTAGAAGCAATATTGCAACTTGATGGTTGCATATTGATTCTATCGGCCTCATTTGCTGTTTTTGAAATTGGGCTCTCTTCTGGTTTCTCTTGGACGGCAATATTACCCATATTGGAATTTACTGGTGTTGCAGAGCACGGAGTCCCCTGTGGGATTTTAAATAAACTTGGATTCTGGTGTGGACTGGCTTCTATTACTTTGCATTGGATGCCAATGCTTCTTGACTGGAGTTGTGTCCTCTGTTGCGATTTATTTGCCGCTGCTTGGCAGGCCTTGCATTTACCCCTTTCTGCATTGCTTGCTTCGGTGTCGGTTCGTCTTTCCTCAAACTGTCTTTTGAAATTGACGATTACCTTTGCTTCTACTGCACAACCTTCACTGAATACTGTCAAAGGAATTTCTAACTGGGTTTCATCACCTTGTAAATACACGTCGGCGGTAATTTCTTGAACCGCGCTAGGTGCATCCAGGATAGATTCTTCACGCAAAGTTTCTTCCCTTGAAGTTTCTTCCCTCAAAGTTTCTTCGGCTGAACTTTACGGCTGTTGCGTCTCCCCAATTCTTCAGCGTTTTCTTGAAGGTTCACCTTTATTTGCTAATCGGTTAGCTCGGGTCTCAATTTCCAACGCTGTGGGGAATATACTTGGCACAGCATTGGGCTTCAATTTTTTACGGTCGCCGACTATTATGTAGCAATCCTCCTTGAAATGTTTGCTGCACAACCGATAACTATAAGAATCTTTTTTTGGGGAAATTTTTGTAAGCCACTCTTCGACGTCCACGAAGATGTGAGGAGCCTGCTGTAGCCAAAGTCTTGTTTTTTCCATATTCATTGGAAACACATGAAGACAAGCACTTTCACCTCCCTTCTTCCAGTATGTGGTGCAAGTTGGAACCACACAACTAGGCATTGTGATTTTGTGTTTTAAAGAGGCTGTGATCTGCTGTGTGTGGGAAAGAAAATGTGGTGCAAATACTCACCCTCCTGCAGTGACTTCGGAAGAAGATCACGAGTGCAAACCCGGGAATCGCCACTGGCCACCGATGTGCTCCTACGTATACACTGCATTTTAAAGACAAGAAGGCGTAGATCAACCGAGATGCTAAGCTACAACAACCAACCCACCCGCAGATAGACAGACAAATAAACACAGACACATCCATCCATCAGCATATATACATGCATATATCCCTAGACACACAGAACCACACACACATCCACACGGCCTCATCCATCCGCCCATGCGGCCCCATCCATCCATGCATCCACACAGACTTATACATGCATCATCACAGAGACACACATCCACCCATGCGGCCCCAACCATCCATGCATCCACACAGACTTATACATGCATCATCACAGAGACACACATCCGCCCATGCGGCTCCAACCATCCATGCGGCCTCATCCATCCATGCATCAACACAGACTTATACATGCATCATCACATAAACACACATCCGCCCATGCGGCCCCAACCATCCATGCGGCCTCATCCATCCATGCATCCACACAGACTTATACATGCATCATCACATAAACACACATCCGCCCATGCGGCCCCAACCATCCATGCATCCACACAGACTTACACATGCATCATCACATAGACACACATCCGCCCATGCGGCCCCAACCATCCATGCATCCACACAGACTTATACATGCATCATCACAGAGACACACATCCGCCCATGTGGCCCCAACCGCCCATGCGGCCCCAACCATCCATGCGGCCCCAACCATCCATGCATCCACACAGACTTATACATGCATCATCACAAAGACACACATCCGCCCATGCGGCCTCATCCATCTGCCCATGCGGCCTCATCCATCCGTCCATCCATGCATCCGCACGCACTTATGCACACACGCACACACATCCATCCATGCATCCACAGAGACTTATACATGCATCATCACAGAGACACACATCCGCCCATGCGGCCCCAACCATCCATGCATCCACACAGACTTATACATGCATCATCACAGAGACACACATCCGCCCATGCGGCCCCAACCGCCCATGCGGCCCCAATCATCCATGTGGCCCCAACCATCCATGCATCAACACAGACTTATACATGCATCATCACATAGACACACATCCGCCCATGTGGCCTCATCCATCCGTCCATCCATGCATCCGCACGCACTTATGCACACACGCACACACATCCATCCATGCATCCACACAGACTTATACATGCATCATCTCAGAGACACACATTCGTCCATGCGGCCCCAACCATCCATGCATCCACACAGACTTAAAAATGCATCATCACAGAGACACACATCCGCCCATGCGGCCCCAACCATCCATGCGGCCCCAACCATCCATGCGGCCCCAACCATCCATGCATCCACACAGACTTATACATGCATCATCACATAGACACACATCCGCCCATGCGGCCCCAACCATCCATGCGGCCTCATCCATCCATGCATCCACACAGACTTATACATGCATCATCACATAGACACACATCCGCCCATGCGGCCCCAACCATCCATGCATCCACACAGACTTATACATGCATCATCACAGAGACACACATCCGCCCATGTGGCCCCAACCGCCCATGCGGCCCCAACCATCCATGCGGCCCCAACCATCCATGCATCCACACAGACTTATACATGCATCATCACATAGACACATATCCGCCCATGCGGCCTCATCCATCTGCCCATGCGGCCTCATCCATCCGTCCATCCATGCATCCGCACGCACTTATGCACACACACATCCATCCATGCATCCACAGAGACTTATACATGCATCATCACAGAGACACACATCCGCCCATGCGGCCCCAACCATCCATGCATCCACACAGACTTATACATGCATCATCACAGAGACACACATCCGCCCATGCGGCCCCAACCGCCCATGCGGCCCCAATCATCCATGTGGCCCCAACCATCCATGCATCCACACAGACTTATACATGCATCATCACATAGACACACATCCGCCCATGCGGCCTCATCCATCCACCCATGTGGCCTCATCCATCCGCCCATGTGGCCTCATCCATCCGTCCATCCATGCATCCGCACGCACTTATGCACACACGCACACACATCCATCCATGCATCCACACAGACTTATACATGCATCATCTCAGAGACACACATTCGTCCATGCGGCCCCAACCATCCATGCATCCACACAGACTTAAAAATGCATCATCACAGAGACACACATCCGCCCATGCGGCCCCAACCATCCATGCGGCCCCAACCATCCATGCATCCACACAGACTTATACATGCATCTTCACAGAGATACACATCCGCCCATGCGGCCCCATCCATCCATGCATCCACACAGACTTATACATGCATCATCGCATAGACACACATCCGTCCATGCGGCCTCATCCATCCGCCCATGCGGCCCATCCATCCATGCATCCGCACGCACTTACGCACACACATCCATCCATGCATTCATTCATGCAGCCTCATCCATCCCTCCATCCAGCAGGCCCTGGAAAACTGGCCCCTCAGCCCCACAGAACTGGCCCCAGGGGCGCTGCGGTACTGCCCAGGGCACAGTGGTAAGCCAACATAAATACAGCAGGGCACCCCAATTGTAAGTCCGGGGCAAAGAAAGTCCCCCCCAGCGCCGACAGCACCCCCGACCCCTCACTTACCCAGGCGGCTGCACGGCGGCTTTGATTGTGTTCGTCCCGGGTGGCTGGCGGCTGCTGGTCCCGGGTGGCTGGCGGCTGCCGGTCCCGGATCGCTGGCGGCTGCCGGTCCCGGATCACTGGCGGCTGCCGGTCCCGGCTGGCTGGCGGCTGCCGGTCCCGGCTGGCTGGCGGCTGCCGGTCCCGGCTGGCTGGCGGCTGCCGGTCCCGGCTGGCTGGCGGCTGCCGATCCCGACTGGCTGGCGGCTGCTGATCCCGGCTGGCTGCTGCTGGAGCTGGGTGAAAGCCTTGACTGCGCCTTCACCACTACTTATGGGAGGCCGGGAGCTGAATGGCTGCCCCTGCGCGCTCCCGTACAGTGATAGGTCGTCTGCGCATGCGCATACTAGCTGTATCGCGCGGGCACGCTGGAGTGGCTCGTTCACAGTGGGGAAAAGACTGACTGCGCAAGCGCGTCTAAAAAGGACTAAGAAGAAGAAATTAGACGGCTCCATGGCGACGGGGACGCAGAGACAGCGCGAGGACGGCAGACAAGTGAGTGAATAACTTCTGTATGGCTCATATTTAATGCACGATGTATATTACAAAGTGCATTAATATGGCCATACAGAAGTGCTTAACCCCACTTGCTTTCACGGGACAACCCCTTTAAATCTTATTATTAAGGTGGATAGAAGAGGTATCAAACCGCAATGAAGTAATTATCATGGGGGACTTTAATTATCCAGATATGATATGGGAAAACGAAACCTGCAAATCTCACAAGGGTGATAAGTTCTTGAAAACAATTAAAGATAACTACCTTACCCAACTTGTGCAGGAGCCAACTAGAGGAAGGGCAACTCTGGACTTAGTATTAACTAGCAAACCAGACCGAATAATAGGGGTGCAGGTTGAGGGGCACTTGGGAAATAGTGACTACAATATAATTAATTTCCAGCTGTCATTCATTAAGAAACCTTACCAGGGAATGACAAAAAAACGAAACTTTAGTAAAGCAAAATTTGATCAGCTGAGAATTATCGGTAACATTAGTTGGGACAACATCCTCAAAAATATCGGTACAGACAACAAATGGGAAAAGTTTAAAAACATCCTAATCACCTCATGTGAGCAGTTCATACCCTTTAAAACAAAAGAACTACAAGTAGAAGGAAACCAGTGTGGCTCGACAAGACTGTAAGGGGGGCAATAAATGAAAATAATAAAGCGTTTAAACTATTAAACCAAGAAGGCAGTAAAGAAGCGCTGCAATCATACAGGGAAAAAACCAAAATATGTAAAGAAAGGATTAAAATTGCTAAGGAGGAGGCAGAAAGACTGATCGCCAAAGAGAGCAAAACCCTAAACTGTTCTTCAACTATATTGAGAGCAAAGGGATTTGCACTGAGAGCACTGAACTTTAACAAATAATGCAGGCAAAATCATAGAAGATGATGGGGAGAAGGCAAACCTATTAACCCCTTGAGTGGCGGGTTTCCTACCACCCTGTCGTGCCCACCAGGGCAGGTTTTTTAAAATGGTCTAATCATTGAATTTCAACTAGTTTTGCAGTTGCGTCTCAAGAGCCATAAGTTTTTCATTTTTCCATTGACATGGCCATATGAGGGCTTGTTTTTTGCGGGACAAGTTGTGATTTTTTAAACAGGAGGGAGGAAAAAAAGAAATGGGGAAAAAAGAAAAAAGGGGCCATGTCATTAAGGGGTTAAATAATGTATTAACTTCCTTCTCTGGGTCATTACGATGCACATAGATACCACATGTGTGATTGTATTTTTGATTTTTTACAAAGTAAAGAGAGACAAGTGTTTTTTTAATTTTTTTAATAATTTTTTAACTTTTTTTTTTTTAATTTTTTAAAAAATTTTTATTTTTTTTTGTCCCTTTAGGGGACTTCCACAGGGACCCATCAGGACCCCTGATCACATTCCAGGGGTCCGATGGTGACAGCCCTTTACATGCTGCAGTGACAGCCCTTTACATGCTGCAGTCACATAGACTGCAGCATGTAAAGGGTTAACACAGCAGAGATCGGAGGTTTTCTCTGATCTCTGCTGTAAGAGCTAGTACCTAGCTGTCCTCTGACAGCTAACAACCAGCTCTCCCTGCCACAGAGACCATCGGCTTGCTTCTGACAAGCCGATGGTCTCTATGGCAACCTGTAAACAAAGCAGGACATTGCCGACATGTCGGCAATATCTTCTGCTGGTTTTTCAAAGCCCTTGCTTTGTTCTCTGTGGGACTGTGCAGGCAGAGCACACTGTCACAGCTTGTGGCATTGTGCTCTGCAGCTCCCATAGTGATACATAGCCCGGAAATCTTCCGGGGTATATCACTATGGGCAGTGGAGCTCGTCACGGAACTTTTCCGGGCGTGCCACTCAAGGGGTTAAATGGATTCTTTTCAAGTGTATTCACGAATGAAAAGGAAATGTCACATGAGATGCAGGGGAATAAAACGAACCCACCGCTACATATTGCATAGCTAACACAGGAGGAAGTGCAGAGCAGGTTACAGAGGATTAAAATCGATAAATCGCCGGGTCCAGATGGAATACACCCAAGGGTTCTAAGGGAAGTAAGTGATGTGATAGCTAGACCACTATTTCTTATATTTATGGACACTATCAAGACCGTGGTTCCAATTTACAAAAAGGGGTCCAAAAGAGAGCCTGGTAACTACAGGCCGGTAAGTCTCACTTCAATAACTGGAAAAAATATTCAAGGGGTTTCTGAGAGACTCCATCCTAGAATACCTTAAGGAGCACAACGGAATAACTTCTAACCTGCATGGGTTCATTAGGGATCGATCATGTCAGTCTAATCCGATCTGCTTCTACGATGAAGTAAGTCTAAGCTTGACCTGGGAGAGTCTATTGATCTCGTATGTCTGGTTTTTTCTAAAGCATTTGACACCGTGCTGCATAATAGGCTGATATATAAAATGAGGCAACTCGGACTGGGCGAAAAAGTGTGTATCTGGGTAAGGAATTGTTCAAGAGATAGAAAGCAGAGGGTGGTAATAAATGGTTAATACTCTGATTGGGCCACCATCGCTAGTGGGGTTCCACAGGGCTCAGTACTAGGCCCTATTCTGTTCAATATATTTATCAACGATCTGATAGAGGGACTGCACAGTAAAATATCAATATTTGCAAATGATATAAAATTATATAAGACAATTAATATAATGGAAGACAATGTGCGGCTACAAAAGGAACTAGATAAGCTGGGGGTTTGGGCAGAAAAATGGCAAATGAAGTTCAATGTGGATAAATGTAAGGTTATGCACATGGGCAGGAGAAACGGATGTCACCAATATACACTAAATGGGGTACTGCTAGGGAAAAGCAATATGGAAAAAGGCCTGGGGGTACTAGTGGATTGTAGATATAACTGGAGCAACCAATGCCAGTCAGCTGCTGCAAAAGCTAATAGAGTCTTGGGGTGCATTAAAAGAGGTGTAGGGATGAAGGACGAGAACACTATTCTTCCCCTATATAAGGCACTTTGTCAGGCCCCACATGGAGTACTGTGTACAGTTCTGGACACCGGTGCTCAGAAAAAATGTTGCAGTGCTTGAGGGGCTTCAAAAAATGGCAAAAAATAATAAATGGAATGAGAGGACTGGAATACCCAGAGAGACTATCAAAATTAGGACTTTTCACCCTGGAAAAAAGACAGCTAAGGGGCGATCAAATAGCTATGTATAAATTTATTAGGGGACAATACAAGAATCTCTCCCATGAGCTGTTTATTCAAAGGACTGCGTCGGTAACAAGAGGGCATCCTCTACGTCTAGAGGAAAGCAGGTTTCATCACCAACACAGAAGGGGGTTCTTTACTGTAAGAGCAGTGAAACTGTGGAACTGTCTGCCTGAGGACATCGTGATGGCAAAATCCATGGAGGAGTTTAAGAGGGGACTAGACGTCTTTCTCGAGCGGAAGAATACTACAGGATATAGACATTAGTTGACCAGCGGTTTTGTAGTTCTGGGTCTTATATTTAGGTGAGAACTATCAAAGGTTGATCCATGGATTATTCTGACTGGCATTACGGAGTCGGGGAGGAATTTTCCCCCAAATGGGCTAATTGGCTTCTGCCTCTTGGGGTTTTTGCCTTTGCCTGGATCAACTAGGGGTTGAAACAGGTTGAACTAGATGGACATGGTCTTCATTCAGCCTAGCATCCTATGTAGAAGGAGTTGTCAGAATCGAATGGAACTTTTGTGCGATTGTAATATTGATATAAGTAAGTGATTAGAATATCAGAGCAAAAGCATAATTTATTATGGAATCTGAACATTTGAAGGGAGGCTCTAGTACCCTGTTGTATCGCCTCTAGCCTGGATGCAAGATGTGATACGGGCGGGCATGTAGGCTTTAGTACCCTGTTGGTCCACCTCATGCTTGGATGCAAGATGTGATATTTTGTTGGCATAAAGGCTCTAGTATCCTGTTGTACCACCTCTTGTTTGGATGCAAGATGTGATACGGGTGGGTATGGAGGCTATAGTATCCTGTTGGGCTGGCTCTAGCTTGGATGCAACATGTGATACGGGTGGGCATGGAGGCTCTAGTATCCTATTTGGCTGCCTTTAGCTTGGATACAAGATGTGATATGGGTAGGCATCGAGGCTCTAGTAACCTGTTGATCTACCTCTAGCTTGGATGCAAGATGTGATATGGGTGGACATGGAGACTCTATTACCCTGTTGTACTGTCTATAGCTTGGATGCAACATGTGATACGGGTGGGCATGGAGGCTCTAGTACCTTGCTGGGCCACCTCTAGCTTCAATACAATATGTGATACAGGAGGGCATGGAGGCTCTAGTACCCTATTGTACTGTTTCTAGCTTAGATGTAAGATGTGGAGGCATACAGATTCTGTATGGTATCTTTTGGCATATCGCTCCACATTTGCTGTATGACCAGTAGAGATTACGAGAGGAGAGAGAGTGTTGCCAGAAGCAGAATCTCACAAATAACTGAGACTGTGGATTAACTGGTTTACCCCGAGAGTCCTCCCTGTCACACCACCTTCTGAAAATGTAAAGTATTCTTCTAGAGTGACACTGTTGTTGTTGGATCTTTGTTGGACTTAAGTAAATGGGCATTACTGACTATCCCTGTTTTCCTCAGAAAGTTATCTTTGTGCATGGCCGACTTTATTTCCGTCCCAAGGTTCACCACAGAGGAAGGAACAGTGGCATCATGAGTAAGAAGAACTATAAGGTAACCTTAGTTACCCTTTCCCTTTAACCTCAGTTAGGAGTGTTTTAGAAATGAATGTATGATACGTGTTTTTGCAATGTATACGGAGAATGTGAAATATATTTTTTTCTCGCGTCTCCCTGACTGCCCTAAGGGGATTTTCACACGGGATGGAATTTCCATATGGAAAATCTACAGCATTTACACTACAAGCCATGTAGATGAGATTTAAGAAACCTAAAAATGCACATGTAAACACAGCTTTAGGCCTCTGTCACACGGGCGTTTTTTCTCGCGATTTGCGGATCGCATAACGGATGCGCATCCGCAAATCGCGTGACCGGGGCGGACGATTCGCTGATTCAATGAAACCGCCCCGCACTGCCTGCTATCCTCTGCCACAGCTATGCCACAGCTGTGGCATAGGAGAACGATGTTCGCCCATTGAATTCAATGGAGCCGACAATACAGCCAGCTCCATTGAAAGCAATGAGCTGCCGGCGAGCGCGGGATGAATTTTCGGGAAGGGCTTAAAAATATAAGCCCTTCCCTGAAAACCATCCTAAAATGTGTAAAAAAAAAAAAAAGGATACTCACCTTTTCCCTGCAGCCGAAGTTCAGCCGCTTCCGTCCGGCAGTTCTCCTGAACTGCTCTGTGTAGTATTTAGCAGGAGGGGATTTAAAATCCCCGCCTGCTGAATGGGCTGCTTCTGATTGGTCACAGCCCTCACCAATCAGAGGCAGCTCTCACTCACCCATTCATGAATTCATGAATGGGTGAGTGAGTGTTGCCTCTGATTGGTCCCTGCGCTCAGCCTATCAGAGGCAGCACTCATATCAGAGAAAGACATTTGGCCTTTCCGTATCTGACATCATAGTTATATACGCAATGATAAGAGAACCTTCTTTAGGCCAAGAATGGTACCCTTCACAAAGCAGTATCTTTACAATGCTCAGGCATGGTATGTACCAGTAATTAACACTTCCATCCATGGGAGGAATAAGTCCATCATGCGACAGTCTGCATAGCCTGACTTTACATTCCCAGGAGTTTGAGTGGTCATCATCTACCATAAACCAGGGTTTTGCCGCAGTAAACGATATAAAAAGCAATGTGTGTGAGAGTTGCCTAAGCGTATGTTTCCACACATGGAAAATGGTGCAGATTGTCCACAGCAGACAATTCACCCCAAGTTCCGTATCAAAACCACAATGGAAAAAAATTACCAAATCCGCGCCGTTGGTGAAGGTTTTTGATGCAGGTTTTTAATGCGTATCCGCAGCAGATTTCAGTCTTCCAATTCACGTAGAATTTTGGGTGGATTGTTCGATGCAAACAAGAGCTGTTTTCCACTACTTGGGAACATACCATAAGGTCAGTTTCACACGGGCGATAAAATGGCGCGATACAAGAGTTCATGAAAACACTGAAGTATGAAATCCATGCTTTTCAATTGTTTCGTTCACATTTGCAATATCTTCACACCATGCGAAGTTGCATGGTAAAACAATTGCTGCATTTTGCTCTTTTTTATTGCCCATGTTTCCCTATGGAGCCTTCGTTTTATTGTATTGCACGCACGAACTTACAAGTGGCAGCGATGCTTTTGTGGAAAAAAGAATCGCTAATGCTCAGACATCTCATGAGCAAAACTGCAATCGCCCTTGTAAAACTAGCCTAAGGGGTATAGGGATGGGGGGACTAAGCTGAACTTTTGTACCCGCACCCATGAGCCTCTAGCTCCACTCCAGGTCCTATCACTTTCGTCACAGGCCTCAACACGACCCCATTTACAATAATTAGGTGTGATGGCACATGCCCAAAGTCATCGTGTAGTCTTAGCCTTAAGCAGTCATATACAGTCACTTCTTGATGTCTGTTTGTTGGCAGGAGGAAAGCTGGGAAAGAGTAAGGATCTGTGCGACTATGCAAAGGGCCAAATAATGATTGCTAGATTACTCGGTCAGGGCATCTCCAAAATGGCAGGTCTTTTGGGGTGTCCCTGGTGTACAATGGATAGAACCCACCAAACGTTGGCCATTGAAGGGCAAACAGTGAACATGTAATGGGCAACCAGGGCTCATTGATGCACAAAGGCTAGCCCATCTGGTCTGATCCCACCAAAGAGCTATTGTACTGCAAATTGTTGAGATAGTTAGGGTCCATTTACATGGGACTACTGTCGGGCAAACGATGCCTGACACTCGTCCCTGTGTGTCCGCACTCCCGTGCTGTCACACGGGAGCTACTAATGCTAGCTCGCTCACGGAGCAGCCAGCAGGGGGCGGGGCAGTGCAGAAGATTTCTCTCTTGTCGCTCCCCCGCTCCCCTCCATTGACATAACATAACAGACTTTCACTTTTTGCCTGACAGTCGTTACGTGTAAATGGACCTTTACTGTGAGCAGTAAGAAAAAGGTGTCGAACATACACAAAAAAAGCCACTACGTTATTTCCCAATGGACTGTAATGCTGGATTTGCAGTTAGATGGAAATTAAAACAATATAGCATACATTTAGTTAAAAATTCTCTTTAATGAGATGATCAGTATGGAAGTGTGTTATGAAACTATCCAAGGCCTCCTGTGAAAAGTACTTCTCTGCCTCGCCTCAGAAGAACACCCTCTGCTCCAGTACATCAAATGGACTCATTCTTTAAAAGCCATGTTCCATGTTCTACTGATACCGTACTATTCCTAGTGCAGCCCTGAGCCCAGAAAAACATATATATTAAACATTTGTGCTGCGCAAACCTAAGCATTCGATCCGTTTAGGATAGAACCTGAATACCTCGGGTGGTTTGTCTTGGCTGAACCCACTAGAAGAGAAAAAAGGAAAAAGACGGAACAATAAGAAGTCAAAAGAAGGAAATACAGGGAAAAAGAAGGAAACTTTTTT
Source organism: Eleutherodactylus coqui (assembly GCF_035609145.1). Lineage (NCBI taxonomy): Eukaryota > Metazoa > Chordata > Amphibia > Anura > Eleutherodactylidae > Eleutherodactylus > Eleutherodactylus coqui. The sequence continues at coordinate 199,272,992 of NC_089839.1, forward strand.
CTTTCATTCTTTTTCCTTCGTTTCTTCCTATTAACTAACTTTTCATTAACCTCTTATTACCACCCCATAGACTGTTTACGTTCCGCTTTAGTAGGCTTTAATTTCAAGGTTCATAAAAACACTCTGGCTCTGAGGATTAAAGCCACGTGGGCTGTGGATATAGCTAACTGACAACCTGGAGCGGTCATGGGGGGCCACGGGAAGCACCCCCTCACACGATCGCCATATCCTTCCCTGGACCTGACATCACCTTCTGTACAGAAAGGCTTGCACCCCGGGAAATTTAAAATGCCTCTGCTCCCGGCTAGATTGTGTAGCCGGGAGAAGAGAGATATCACCGCATACAGCGGCTTCCAGTCACATGATCGCTGGTATCATTTAAAGTAAAAGTAGAAGAGTGTGAGAACAGCACCCAGGCCAATGTTAGGGATAAAAAAGATGATGCTTAATTGAAGGAGAAGGGCAATCACCCAGTGCACAGCGGACAGACCCTAAAGGCAAAAGGGAAAAGACCGCCACACACCCTCAGACCTTAGAAACCATAACTGTTGTCCATCGACATTCCCAAATGTCCTATGGACAAAATGTGGCTGTATCATGATGCTGTAATTGATCACGTGGCGCCCATATGTATCATGACATGACTATTTACGTGCTCCAAGTACCAGCCCATTGACGTCCAGAATTGCTAGTATGGTATTTAAAGCTTGAAATAGGGAGTTACGGAAGGGCCTTTGTTTTGTGCACGGTTGTGCATAGAGATATAGGATTAGGGCCATAACGGATAGGTTTCTGAAAACAGGACTAACTGGGGTATCCATTTTGGGGTGCAAATCCTCATTTTCATGTGCACTATAGAAACAAATCCTGTCTTTAAAATGACATACATTTGCAAAAAGATGAAATTTTTTTTTTCTTCTCTAAATTGCATGAATTCCTGAAAAGAAACTGTGGGGTCAAAATACTCCTGACAGCCCTCAGTGAATACATTAAAATATGTATTTTTTTAAAAGGGGTCATTGGTGGGGATATCTATCATTCTGACACCCATGAGCCTTTGCAATCTTGGCTTGGTGCAGGAAAACAAAGTGTTCCTCAAAATGTTTATAATTAATGTTAAATTTGTTTGTCTACTAAATGGTTAAAAAATGGAAAACGAAAGATGGAAATATATATCTCATGAAAAATTTGTACAGTATGTTTGCCCATATTTGACATATTGCTGTTAAAAATGTGAAAAAAATGACATTTTTTTCAAAATCTTCCCAATTTTGACACTTTTAATAACTGTGCACAAATTCTGTCTATTTTTCCACCTAAATGAAGCACAATATGTGGTGAAAAAAGAATGTCAGAATCACTTGGATATGAATGGTTATTCTAAGTGACAAATGTCAGATTTCCATAATTTGGCCGACATTAAGGCGCAAACAGGCTTGGTCACTAAGGCCACCTGTCCATTGCTAAGGCGGAAACTCACTAGCGATATTCCACCGCGGGGGAGGGGGAGGGAGCACTGACAGGTCTCTGAGATGAGTCTACCTAATAGATAGGCTCATCGCGGAGAATCGCGGCAATTGTAGCATGCCACTATTTAAATCCCGCGAGCGGAGAATCACTATGATTCATCACTCATTGACGCCAGCGCTGCGCTTTCCATAGGAACCCTAGGGAAAGCTTTAAAGAGCATGATCCGCGGGCAATAAACCACCCATGGATCATTGCCAGTGGACAGGCAGCCTAAGGGGTTTAATGCCTGTATCACATTGGAAATGGAATGTCCCATCATCTGGAGCCAACTATCATACATCGTTTGAACTCCGATAATTTACTTCGCCATGAGCACGTTGGCCAGTGTTCAGTCTCACAAGATAATATCTCGCACCTCACAACTTATACAAGTGTGGGTGTTCCCAAGCTGTCATCTCAGATAACACCACTTCATAATCAATTTATATACGACCGTGTTTCCCCTAAAATAAGACCCTGTCTTATTTTCAGGGGATGTTTTATACTTACCTATCAGGCACCGCCCAGGTCCCTCCCGTTGGTCTCCGCAGCTCCTTCAGGCTTCTGTGCAGTTCTCAGCCGCTGACAAAATATCGCTTGCTGGTAACGGGTTTTGAAAACCCCTGCTTACAGCCAGCGATTGCTCTAATTGGTTTTCGAGCACGTCAGCTCAGCCAATCACTCCAGTGCTCGATGAACCAATCACAACCAATCAATGCAATGGCTGTCATTGGTTCTTTGAACACCGCAGTGATTGGCTGAGCCACGGCACTCGAGAACCAATCAAAGCAATCACTTGCTCGAGGCAAGGTTTTCAAATCCTGTTACCAGCAAGCCTGTAGGAACTGTGGAGACCAGCGGGAGGGACCCGGATAGCGGGTAGTATATTTAGGGCTTATTTTTTTCGGTAAGGCTCATATGTCAAGCTTCTCCTCTGAAAATCAGGGTAGAGGTTATTTTAGGGATAGGTCTTATTTTCAAGGAAACATGGTACTATCCCATGACTTTCAGCATATCAGAGTAAAACACTAGAAAGCATCCCTGAGCTGCGACACATAAATATGACAAAAACATGGGAAACTTCAAAATCACATTCTGTGGCGTCTGCGTCTTCTAAGAGAGTCCTCTTCAGATTTTCGATGGACTGCTTTGCAGGTTTGGCTTCAGGTAAGTCTGAATACTGGATTTGCCTGTACAAAAATAAAACAGGTATATTATCAACACCACAATATTTTTATCTACTTTAGCCACAAAATGCAACAGAATCATTTTTGAACGTTTTTTAAGACCTAAAAGTCAGGAAGGTAAAACTATAAGATTTTTGCAAATAGCAATGCCACAGGGTGAAGGCCAGTGTGCCATACGCTCTTGGGTGCTGCTCTCAGTTTAACAGGAAATGATGTAACATGTCTATAAAATTAAATCTAGCACCATCCACTATATATACAAGGAATATATGTACAACCCCTTTAACTTGGCCTGACGATCACAACTTATCTCCTATCCACAGGACAGGGCATAACTTGCTGATTAATAGGAGTCTCGCCGCTGGGACGCTCACCGATCTCAAGAATTGGTGGCCCATGTCCCCCTCTGCCTGTCACTGCGGGGTCGCTTCATGCCGTACAGTGACGTCAGAATGAATGGCCAAGCATAAACAGCCGCTGCTCCATTTATTTCAAAGCGCCTAAAGGAAATACCTGAGTACCTGCTAAGCTATCTCCCGCAGTGCCATTGAAAATGAATGGAGCGGCAGCATGCTAGTACAACCGTCACCTCATTCAGTGTCCTCCTCACTGCGGTGGGTGTAGTAAACCCACAGTAAGGAGGACGGTGGACGCAGGACCCCCCATTGTTGGGATTGTTGGGGGGGGGGTCTCAGAAGTGAGAGGCCCACCAATCAACAAGTCATCCCCTATCCTGTGGACTTTATGATTCTGGTCTTTAAAAGACAGTAGGTCTGGAATGTGAGCAATCATCTCACTCAGATCTCACCTTCTAGTTCTCAGGGTTTTTCTGAGCCCATTCCAGCAGGCTATGATACACATACATCATACATCCCAAGGGCGGATAACAACTGTTCATCTGTGAAATCAGAAGCATCAACCAGTAGAACTGCACCTTACTACAAATAGAAAAAGGAAATGTTTTACAGTTGAGTAAATTTAAGTTTCTCTTAACCCTTTGCAATCCAATTTTGGATTCAGGGTTTCCTAGGGGTCTCTCCCTTTCTGCAATTATACAATGGTGCCATCTGCTGGCTAGAGCCAGTACTGTGCTATGGGACATGCTGGAGAGGCCCCCAACGACAGATCGGCCAGCAATATACAGTAAGAATACCCTGCCGGACGTCTTCCAACATCGAAGCTGTACAGCCTTCAATCAGAACGTCTTCAGACATTAGACAGTGGATTGGAAAGGGTTAATTTCAGTCTATTAATATCAATAGGATGAAACTCTAGTCTCTGCACTTCAGGTGCCAACCTGCACCAAACCTTGTGGCTACTCACCAGAGCTCAGCCAGGAGGCCCAGGCAAGCTGTAGTGACCACGTCCAGCTGTTTACCTGATAGGTACCCATGTTGTAAGAAGTCACCAGCATTTGTGAGTATTCCATGTAAAGCATACAGGTCACAAAGCCGCTTCAGAACGGCTTCAACGTCAGGCTGATCGGGGAGTCAATTCAGAGCCGAGATGAAAATCTTAACTGATAAGAAGTGTGAATGAGCCTAAAAGACACATAACCACATTGGCTGGATGCACTCAATGGGAAACCTAATGTATTGTGTTCACCGTGTGTACATAACTCACTAAGGCCTCGGTCACACGACCGTTTTTGGTCCAATCTGCAGATCTACAGACCAAATGCATCCCAATGGGATCGGTCACATGTCCGCTTTTTATGCGGATGTGCGATCAATTATAGGACACAACGATTCGCAGAACGCGCCTATCTGCGTTCTGCGCATCGCTGTGTTCTATATATGCTCTCAATGGGGCCGGCTGCAATAGCGCCGACCCCATTGAGAACATATACTTAAAGATCATTCTCCTCTGCCACAGCTGTTACAGCTGTGGCAAAGAAGAACGATATTCGCCCATTGAATTTAATGGAGCCGGTAATATAGCCGGCTCCATTGAAAGCAATGGGCTGCCAGCGAGTACGGGATGAATTTTCAGGAAGGGCTTAAAAATATAAGCCCTTCCCTGAAAACCATTCTAAAATGTGTAAAAATTAAAAAAAGGATACTCGCCTTTTCCCTGCAGCCGCAGTTCAGCTGCAGGGAAAAGGCAAGTATCAGCAGGATATTTGCACCTCAGAAAGAGGGGAGCAAATACACCGCCTCATACTATGATTCAATGTATGACGGCAGATTAGCTATAACGCGTCTCTCGCTTTACAGATGACGGACGATTGTCCACCTGGAGGTTAGAACCCTGATGGCTTTCTATACTCCTCCCCCCTCCCTTGCAGCCTAAGCAGGCCTGGAAGGCTGAGGGGGAGAGGCTTGATTTTTGGTGCTGTAAGTGAAACACGCATGGAGAGAAGAAGGTTCCACCCCCTCCCTGCACACCATCCAGAGCCCCAGCTGCATCACGGTCTATCAGGCCTAGAAGCCATGGACTCAATCTGAGCCCCATCCGAAGGCAGCACCGCTGTTGGGTCGCGCAGCATCCGGAGCCCCGCCTATGACACGGCCTAAGCAGGCCTAGGAGCCAAGGGTTTGATTTGAGCCCACCCTGCCTGCCTGCCTGCCTGGAGGCAAGGCCAGTAGCACTCACAGCTGGGAGCAAGGGCCAGGCCGGATACCTAGAGGATTCACGCAGGGAGGGGGGCAATTTTCACCCAAACACCATCAGTTGGCAGTCCTGCCCCCAGTTGCTGCCTACACCAGCCTACAGCCGGAGGCTCGAGTTAAGCTTAGGCTGGAGGCGGCTCCATCTTCAAGTAGCCGCATGGGCAGAGGGAGGTCCCTAGTTGAACCCTCTAGGGTTCTAGAGGCTAGGGGCTCGCTAGAGCGTAACCCGACTGGACTGAGAGGGGATGGTGAAGGATAGTGCAGGGATGAAGGGTAATTGCACCCCTTCCCTGCATACTAATGGGACCCCAGATATTGCCCCCTGCCCCGAAGGTACATCATCGCTGCACTGATGGGGGAGGGAAGAGCGTGCCAGCAACTACAGTCATCTGCGCAGTGGTGGATGAATCCAAGGGGAAGGTGAGAAGGGGAAAAGAAGTAGAGGTATGATGGTGCAATATTCACCTACTCTCATCTACTCATGTATCGTAATCCTCTTCCCTTCAGCTCCCCCAGCCACCAGCAGGATCACTGCTTCAGTTACATCGCATTGACAGGTCACTGGAATTGGGGGTAGGAGTCCGGAACATTCAGATGACCCCATTATTGCTGGCGGGAAGCAGAGTCATTAGTGATGCTCTGGTCCATTTTGTCTTCTTAGAGGAGTGGATAACAGTGTGTTTGGCAGCACTTTTTGACCCTTTCCCACTTGTTAGCCAATCCCCGATGCCTAGCTAGAAGAGAAGAAGAAAAAAAATTTAAAAAAAGAAGACCTGCAGAGCAAGAGGTCTGCCTCCTTCAGACACTAAGCTAAAACTGATTTAGCCAATGGATAATGGCGATGGCATAAAAGTAAACAAAAAGGGAAATAAACCACTCACCTCAATCCTCCATGATGTCCCACAATGTTGGGCACATGCGCAGAAGGCCGGAGAGCCAGGGAGAATTAAAATCTCCCTGCTCCCAGCTAGCATGAGTAGCAGAGAACAAAAATATGTCACTGAGCGCCGTGGTATGCAGTCCCTGGTCACATGATCACTGTTATCCATTAGATATCCATCATGTAAAGTAAAAAAAAAAAAAAAAGTTTGTTTCATCTCCCCTCAAGATCATATCCATGAGTGGAGATGAAATTATGTACCTAAGGCCCCCCGATTTATCCACGGACCTTACCGCAGCTTCTGCACATGCGCCTGTCGTCAAACTGTCGGACAGATGTATTAAAGCTGCAGATTGCTGCAGTAGTTTAAAGACTCCTTGCTCTTGGCTACTAAAGGTGACCAAGAACCTGCTGCAGTGACTGATTGCCATGGTGAGTGATCCCTGATCACATTGGATAACGGCGATCACATAAAAGTTTAAAAAAAGTTGAAGTTTAAAGGGGTTGTCTCGAGGAAGCAGTGATTTTTTTTTTGCCCAGTCCCCCTAATTAAGCATACATTACTAAGCCTCCCTGTAAATGACTTTTCTAGCTGGTTTCTACTTACAGTTCCAGCGTTTCAGCAACTTATAAAAAGTTTCCCAAGATGGCCGCCGGCTCTTTTCCCATCGCTTGCTGTAGCCCGACGTGCGCGCTCCCGAGACGCTACCAGCTGTGTCTCCCTGACAACCAGACGCCCCGCAGCCGCCGACCGGACCCCTGGATTGAACGCGGCCGACCCATCACAACGGCAGCCCCCCCGGCACAGCGGCGGCCCCCCCATCACAGCGGCGGCCCCCCCCTGGCACAGCGGTAGCCCCCCCCTGGCACAGCGGTAGCCCCCCCATCACAGCAGTGGCCCCCCCATCACAGCGGCAGCCCCCCCGGCCCATCACTTACCTGGGCGGCGGGACAGCTGGGCGGCTTCTCGGGACAGCTGGGCGGCTCTGCACCTTCCTCTAACAGAGGATGATACAGTATGGCCGCTCCAGCGCGCTCCCGAGCAGTGACAGCTCGTCTGCGTATGCGCAGAAGAGCTGTAGCGGGGAGCACACTGAAGCGGCTCGTGCTGAAAGGAGAAGACCGGACTGTGCAAGCGCGTCTAAGAAAGCAAGCTGCCAGCGAATTTAGACGGAACCATGGAGACGAGGACGCTAGCAACGGAGCAGGTAAGTGAATAACTTTTGTATGGCTCATATTTAATGCACGATGTATATTACAAAGTGCATTAATATGGCCATACAGAAGTGTATAACCCCACTTGATTTCACGAGACAACCCTTTTAATTTTTCCTGAATGGTGAGGAGATGAAACGCTTTACCAGAGCCCTCCGCATTTGAACCCTGACGTGATAATCCTTCACGGACCTTTCCCGACTTCTGTGCATGCGCCTGCCAGCAGAATGACTGAAACATGCGCAGGAGCCAACGAGGCTTAGGAAATTTAAAATTCCCGTGCTTCCGACTATCAAAGACAGACCATAGCCTGGAGCAGTGACCGGTGGCCTCGTTGAGCGGTCCCCTGTCACATGATAAAAACTTAGCGATCTACCTTAGACTGGTCTCACACGACCAGATAGAAATTGCGGATTCTGTATGTCTTTGATCCGCGGCAATACGCAGATGAATCAAATGCATTGGCCGGTCGATACTATGTAAAACAGAACGGATATTTGCAACATAGAACCCGTTGTGCTCTATGGTCGTGGATATACCTGCAGCCCATTCGTAATTACATTGTGTACGGGCTGCAGGTACCTATGTGATCGCTAAGTGAGGGCCTGGGAAATATAAACAAAAAAAGGTGTACTGTGCATGAGTACTGTGTACTGTGAGTATGCAGTTATGTGCAGTATATTACGCGGCTGTACGCAGGGACACAGCTGGCCTCACAACCGGCATCCGCTGCGGACCTCCACAAGCGGATTCCACATACGGCCGTGTGAGCCTGGCATTATTCAGATCGCTACCTGTAATGCGTAATCTATAGAGATGAGCGAGCACCAAAATGCTCGGGTGCTCGTTACTCGGGACAAAGTTATCGCGATGCTCGAGGGTTCGTTTCGAGTAACGAACCCCATTGAAGTCAATGGGCGACTCGAGCATTTTTGTATATCGCCGATGCTCGCTAAGGTTTCCATTTGTGAAAATCGGGGCAATTCAAGAAAGTGATGGGAACGACACAGCAACGGATAGGGCAGCAAGGGGCTACATGTTGGGCTGCATCTCAAGTTCACAGGTCCCACTATTAAGCCACAATAGCGGCAAGATTGCCCCCCCCCCCCCCTCCCAACAACTTTTACATCTGAAAAGCCCTCATTAGCAATGCATACCTTAGCTAAGAACCACACTACCTCCAACAAAGCACAATCACTGCCTGCATGACACTCCGCTGCCACTTCTCCTGGGTTACATGCTGCCCAACCCCCCCCCCCCCCCCTGCACGACCCAGTGTCCACAGCGCACACGAAATTGTCCCTACGCAGCCTTCAGCTGCCCTCATGCCACGCCACACTCATGTCTATTTATAAGTGCGTCTGCCATAAGGAGGAACCGCAGGCACACACTGCAGAGGGTTGGCACGGCTAGGCAGCGACCCTCTTTAAAAGGGGCGGGGCGATAGCCCACAATGCGGTACAGAAGCAATGAGAAATATAATCCTGTGCCACCGCCATCAGGAGCTGCACACGTGGGCATAGCAATGGGGAACCTATGTACCACACACTATTCATTCTGTCAAGGTGTCTGCATGCCCCAGTCAGACCGCGTTTTTTTATAAATAGTCACAGGCAGGTACAACTCCGCAATGGGAATTCCGTATGCACCCACAGCATGGGTGGCTCCCTGGAACCCACTGGCTGTACATTAATGTATCCCATTGCAGTGCCCAGCACAGCTGAGGTAAGGTCCGATTAAATGCAGGTGGGCTTCGGCCCACACTGCATGCCCCAGTCAGACTGGGGTTCTTTAGAAGTGGACACATGTAGTTACAACTCCGTGTGGACCGAAAGCATGGGTGGGTGCCAGGAAGCCACCGGCGGTACATAAATATATCCCATTGCATTGCCCATCACAGCTGAGGTAATGTCATGTTTAATGCAAATGGGCTTCGGCCCACACTGCATGCCCCAGTCAGACTGGGGCTCTTTAGAAGTGGACACATGTAGTTACAACTCCGTGTGGACCCATGGCATGGGTGGCTCCCTGGAACCCACCGGCGGTACATAAATATATCCCATTGCAGTGCCCAACACAGCTGATGTAACGTCAGCTGTAATGCAGGTGGGCAAAAAATTAATTGGATTACACTGTAGGCGAGGGCCCCCAAAAATTGGTGTACCAACAGTACTAATGTACCTCAGAAAAATTGCCCAACCAAGAGGGCAGGTGAAACCCATTAATCGCTTTGGTTAATGGGGCTTAATTGGTAACTAGGCCTGGAGGCAACCCAGTAAAAATAAAAATTGGTTCAGGTGCAAGTTTCAACGCTTTAATGAGCATTGAAACGTATAAAAATTGTTTAGAAATATTATATGACTGAGCCTTGTGGGCCTAAGAAAAATTGCCTGTTCGGCGTGTTTATGTGAGGTTTCAGGAGGAGGAGCAGGAGGAGGAGGAGGAATATTGTACACAGATTGATGAAGCAAAAATGTCCCCGTTTTTGATGGTGATAGGGAACGATGCTTCCATCCGCGGGTGCAGCCTACGTATTGCTTAGGTATCGCTGCTGTCCGCTGGTGAAGAAGAGAAGTCTGGGGAAATCCAGGCTTTGTTCATCTTGATGAGTGTAAGCCTGTCGGCACTGTCGGTTGACAGGCGGGTACGCTTATCTGTGATGATTCCCCCAGCCGCATTAAACACCCTCTCTGACAAGACGCTAGCTGCAGGACAAGCAAGCACCTCCAGGGCATACAGCGCGAGTTCAGGCCACGTGTCCAGCTTCGACACCCAGTAGTTGTAGGTGGCAGAGGCGTCACCAAGGACGGTCGTGCGATCGGCTACATACTCCCTCACCATCCTTTTACAGTGCTCCCGCCAACTCAGCCTTGACTGGGGAGCGGTGACACAGTCTTGTTGGGGAGCCATAAAGCTGGCAAAGGCCTTGGAGAATGTTCCCCTGCCTGCGCTGTACATGCTGCCTGATCTCTGCGCCTCCCCTGCTACCTGGCCCTCGGAACTGCGCCTTCTGCCACTAGCGCTGTTGGATGGGAAGTTTACCATCAGTTTGTCCACCAGCGCCCTGTGGTATAGCATCATTCTGGAACCCCTTTCCTCTTCGGGAATGAGAGTGGAAAGGTTCTCCTTATACCGTGGGTCGAGCAGTGTGTACACCCAGTAATCCGTAGTGGCCAGAATGCGTGTAACGTGAGGGTCACGAGAAAGGCATCCTAACATGAAGTCAGCCATGTGTGCCAGGGTACCTGTACGCAACACATGGCTGTCCTCACTAGGAAGATCACTTTCTGGATCCTCCTCCTCCGGCCATACACGCTGAAAGGATGACAGACAAGCAGCATGTGTACCCTCAGCAGTGGCCCAAGCTGTCTCTTCCCCCTCCTTCTCATGCTCCTCCCCCTCCTCCTCCTCCTCAACGCGCTGAGATATAGACATGAGGGTGCTCTGACTATCCAGCGACATACTGTCTTCCCACGCCTCAGTTTCCGAGTGCAAAGCATCTGCCTTTATGCTTTGCAGGGAACTTCTCAAGAGGCATAGCAGAGGAATGGTGACGCTAATGATTGCAGCATCCCCGCTCACCATCTGGGTAGACTCCTCAAAGTTTCCAAGGACCTGGCAGATGTCTGCCAACCAGGCCCACTCTTCTGTAAAGAATTGAGGAGGCTGACTCCCACTGCGCCGCCCATGTTGGAGTTGGTATTTCACTATAGCTCTACGCTGCTCATAGAGCCTGGCCAACATGTGGAGCGTAGAGTTCCACCATGTGGGCATGTTGCACAGAAGTCAGTGCACTGGCAGATTAAACCGATGTTGCAGGGTCCGCAGGGTGGCAGCGTCCGTCTTGGAGTTGCGGAAATATGCGCTGACCCGGCGCACCTTTCCGAGCAGGTATGAGAAGTGTGGGTAGCTTTTCAGAAAGCGCTGAACCACCAAATTAAAGACATGGGCCAGGCATGGCACGTGCGTGAGGCTGCCGAGCTGCAGAGCCTCCACCAGGTTACGGCCGTTGTCACACACGACCATGCCCGGTTGGAGGCTCAGCGGCGCAAGCCAGCGGTCGGTCTGCTCTGTCAGACCCTGCACCAGTTCGTGGGCCGTGTGCCTCTTCTCTCCTAAGCTGAGTAGTTTCAGCACGGCCTGCTGACGCTTGCCCACCGCTGTGCTGCCACGCCGCGCGACACCGACTACTGGCGACGTCCTGCTGCTGCTGACACATCTTGATTGCGAGACAGAGGTTGCATTGGAGGAGGAGGCTGGTTTAGTGGAGGAAGCATACACCACCGCAGATACCAGCATGGAGCTGGGGCCCGCAATTCTGGGGGTGGGTAGGACGTGAGCGGTCCCAGGCTCTGACTCTGTCCCAGCCTCCACTAAATTCACCCAATGTGCCGTCAGGGAGATATAGTGGCCCTGCCCGCCTGTGCTTGTCCACGTGTCCGTTGTTAATTGGACCTTGGCAGTAACCGCGTTGGTGAGGGTGCGTACAATGTTGCGGGAGCCGTGGTCGTGCAGGGCTGTGACGGCACATCGGGAAAAGTAGTGGCAACTGGGAACCGAGTAGCGTGGGGCCGCCGCCGCCATCATGCTTTTGAAAGCCTCCGTTTCCACAAGCCTATACGGCAGCATCTCCAGGCTGATCACTTTGGCAATGTGCACGTTTAACGCTTGAGCGTGCGGGTGCGTGGCGGTGTACTTCCGCTTGCGCTCAAACAGTGGCGCTAGCGACGTCTGGACGCTGCGCTGAGAGACATTGCTGGATGGGGCCGAGGACAGCGGAGGTGAGGGTGTGGGTGCAGGCCAGGAGACGGTAGTGCCTGTGTCCTCAGAGGGGGGTTGGATCTCAGTGGCAGGTTGGGGCACAGGGGGAGAGGCAGTGGTGCAAACTGGAGGCGGTGAACGGCCTTTGTCCCACCTTGTGGGGTGCTTGGCCATCATATGCCTGTGCATGCTGGTGGTGGTGGCTCCCCAGCTGATCTTGGCGCGACAAAGGTTGCACACCACTGTTCGTCAGTCGTCAGGCGTCTCTGTGAAATACTGCCACACCGTAGAGCACCTTGACCTCTGCAGGGTGGCATGGCGCGAGGGGGCATTTGGGAAACAGTTGGTGGATTATTCGGTCTGGCCCTGCCTCTACCCCTGGCCACCGCACTGGCTCGGCCTGTGCCCACACCCTGACTTGGGCCTCCGCGTCCTCGCCCGCGTCCACGTCCTCTAGGCCTACCCCTATCCCTCAACATGGTGTATTACCAGTAGTGCAGAAACAGAACGCTGTAATTAAATGTGCCGCTTATTGGCCTGTGGTTGGAGGCTGACTTTGCTTACCGAACGCACAGCAGAGCCAGGAAATAATTTTGTGCAAGCCTGCTGTAACACTTAGCTGGCTGCGTATGAATTAGGAGGACAACTACACCCAGCACAGACCCAGTACACTGAGGACAGTCACAGGCAGCCCAAATAGATTTTTTTCCCCAAATGTTTTTGGAAAGGCCCACTGCCTATATTCAATAAATATATGTCTTCTGTCCCTGCCTCACCACCACTACTGGCCCTGGAGTATGTATAATTACTGCAGGGCGCAATGCTCTGCACGGCCGATATACAAAAAAAAAAATGTGCAACACTGCAAAAAGCAGCCTCCACACTACTGCACACGGTTAGATGTGGCCCTAAGAAGGACCGTTGGGGTTCTTGAAGCCTAAAATACTCCTAACACTCTCCCTATAGCAGCTCCGGCACCAACAGCACTTTCCCTCCTCTATGTCAGAATAAATCTGTGCCGAGCCGCGGGAGGGGCCGATTTTTATACTCGGGTGACACCTGATCTCGCCAGCCACTCACTGCAGGGGGGTGGTATAGGGCTTGAACGTGGCAGGGGGAAGTTGTAATGCCTTCCCTGTCTTTCTATTGGCCAGAAAAGCGCGCTAACGTCTCAGAGATGAAAGTGAAAGTAACTCGAACATCGCGTGGTACTCGTCACGAGTAACGAGCATCTCGAACACGCTAAAACTCGAACGAGTATCAGGCTCGGACGAGTACGTTCGCTCATCTATAGTAATCTACAAGAAGCCCCGAGAATGCTCGCCTTCCTGCAGTTCCAGGAGCAGCTTGTTGTGCGCCTTCTCTGTGAGACCGCTGCTCCTCAGCAAGCTTACGAAGCCTCACATAGCGCTACTTTTTACATTCTGTCCATGCCACTGAGGTCTAGAGATACACCCCCAAAAGTGTCGGGGTTGCAGCAGGCATGGGAGGAGGCATACCTGGTTTTATTACCCCATGTGCCCATCCCAACTAGGCCTCTATAATTACCCCTGTTTTCAGACATACCACACAGTTATTAATCTGGAACAGTTGCTGTGATCTCGGTGACGGGGCGCTGCCGAATAATCCTAAAACTGCTTTGTTTTTAAATTGGTGTCTTTGTAATTCCAGGTATTTATGTACTGTCTTTATTTTTCAGCTTTGCCCTCCTCCTATTCCTTATCTGACGCTTTCTGTAGAAAATGAAGGAACTAGAGAAGATTCTGAAAAAGGAGGAAGAAGTGAAAGAAGATGTTGATCTCCTCAGACTCCTCTATAGAGATAGAGCGCAAACCTCAGACTAAAATGGAAGATGAAGATGGTGTCAAATTTTACTGGACTCCGACCCTATCATGTTAGTTTATCAGAGACCCCGCCCAAGAGGTGAGGATGGAGTACTTCTACTTTAAGAAATTTGAATTTCTTTTCCATGTTAAATTACATTTTTAACCTTTTAATGACTAGGCTGTTTTCGGATATGGCGACTGTTTAGGTTAACGTGGGCGATGAGTTCTTTTTACATATCGTTCTTGAGAATAAAGAGAATGCAGTGCTGGTTTAGTGCTGCGTCCCCATCTCTGATTTTTTTCTGCCAAATTACTGTTTTGTACTTTGCCCTGTATACAGTCTTTGAATGAGGAGTGCGTCTGCAAAACTAAGAATTGCATCTCTGCATGATTGAAAGGGTTAGGCCTCCTTCCCACGAACGGATTTACGCCGCGTAAATTCGCGGCAAAAATCCGCTGCGTTGCCCCCTGCTATTAGGTTCTATTAAACCTAATAGCACAATGCTCACGATGCGTAATTCCACCGCGGAATTACGCACCGTGAAATCTCCCGTCCTCACCTGCAGCATGCTCTATTTGCCGCGGGTGTACGCACTGACGGCTTCCATTGCAGTCAATGGAAGCCGTCCGTTCACGCTATCTCCCGATGTAACCAGCGGGAGATAGCGTGCAAAAACACTTCCCCACCTTCCGCCGCCGCGTCATATGACGCGGCAGGCGCATCACGTGACACGGCCGGCCGCGTCATGTGACGCGGTGGGCGTGTCACATGACGCGACGGCGGTGGGCGGGGAAGCGTCTTCACGCTATCTTCCGCTGGTACGTATGGGGTCTCTGGGGGGCGCCGTGACGGGCTTCACTGCGGAATATTCTGCAGCGGAGCCCCTCACGCTCGTGTGAAGCCGGCCTTACTGTCTGGTATGTCCCGTCCTGTCTGAAAATGTATCGTTTTGTGTTGTGAGTTTGGAAGTCATGTGACCATGCTTCATATTAATGTTTGCGGTTTGCAAAAGAGAGTCAGTGTTGGAGATTGCAAGAGGAGCTGGCAGGACCTAGTGTTATTTGAACCCCCATGGTCTGTGAATGGAACAATCATAGAATCAAAGAATGGTAGAGTTGGAAGGGACCGCCAGGGTCATCAAGTCCAACCCCATGCTCAGTGCAGGATTTACTGAATCATCCTAGACAGATATTTGTCCAGCCTTTGTTTGAGCACTTCCATTGAAGAATATTTCACCACCTCCCGTGGTAACCTGTTCCACTCATTGATCACCCTCACTGTCAGAAAGTTTTTTCTAATATCTAATTTGTGTCTCCTCCCTTTCAGTTTCATCCCATTGCGTCTAGTGGAGAAGGCTGAACCATGGCCTTGACGTTACCCTGGGACTCCTACTGTCAGGAGCTCTACAGAATGAGTGGATGAGAGGAGATCGCCATGCAGCGCTGAGTGCTGCCTTTGAGAGTGAGTGCTGGATAGAGAGTTGGAAGAGAGAGAAAAGGAGTTTGGGCCAGGAGCGGAGTCACACAGATAACTGAGACTTTGGGCCCGATATTGATCCTGTGATTTCCTCCCTGTTGCACCATCAACTGTGTCTGTGTAAGCCGCCGACCGGGGTGGGCTTTCCAGAATACAGCGAAGTCCTGAACAAAAGACGCGACTTAAAACCAATCCGTAGCAATGAGATTTTACTTAATTTGGCAGAACCCTTAACCAACCCGAACTCCCCCAGAAAGTTACATACACTCAGCGGGGAAGCTGAGACTCTTGTGCCATGCAGCGCTGTGCTCTATAATGTGCGCCTTCAATATCCTCCAAGCTTTTGCCTAGCCGCAGGCCGTCTCTAACCAGCCGCTATTACCTTCTATCACCCTGGAAGTAGGAACAATCAGTGAGGATGCTAGGGAAGCACCGGCGGCACAGCACAAGAGCTTACAATCTTATCAACACACCCGTATTCTCCCCTTACACAACACTACTCAACAGATATAACAATATATATAGCTCACAAGTCAAGGCAAAGTACAGTTGCGTAACGTGTGACTTGTAGATATCCTTAGACAGCTCTACGAGTATAGAGTTCTCTGTGTGTTAGGACTATGTCGGACAGCTCAGTCCCCAGCAGTGCGGCCGGCGGCCATCAGTATGCCTAACTAACTAACTAACTGCCGGCCTTGTTATTAGTCTCAGTCAGATTGGCGGTGCGTGCACGGTTACACCAGAGGCCTTAGTTCTCTGGCTGACCCGGGTCTGGTGGGTACCTTTAGACTTTGTCCGGAACGCAGGAATAGGATTTCATCCAAGAACCATATGAACTCACTGACGCCGCTACTTCTGAGCCCGGTCTGTAATGACCATCTTCTCCGTTAAGATGGTAGTCTGACAAGCTCTGGAACAGTCTCTAATGCAGCTCCCCTCACGGAAGCTCCGGTCCTCGTTGGGGTCTTTTTTCCGGTGGATCGCAGTGTCTGTCTCGCTAGCTGCAGTTCTCACCAGCTCATCTCATCTCGCTCACACGCATCTAACCGCTTTCCTCTCTATGGTCATGATGCACTTCTTTTTTCTCTGTCCCAGTCCAGAGCACAGTGACCTCTTGTGGTCAAAAAACAAAATGACAGTTACAACAGAAACGGACATTCCCAGCATCAGCATCTTACATCTGCACCAGTGACTTGTTTTGGCCTATGTACCTGTTGAACTGCTCTGTTTGGATTTATAAGTAAAGTAACACTGCTGTCCATTCCCGACTTTGTTTCAAGCTACTGCCTGTGTGTTTGGACTGTTATTCCATCATCTGGATTCACCAAATAGAAAGGAATGGTGGCGTCACCCGTGACAATTATCTATAAGTTAAAACCACACTGCGGTTTTCTGTTACCTCCCCATAGTAGTAACGTGGACGGGTCCTGTGCTACCCTTACAGGGGAGGAGATGGTAGAACCACTGTGACAAGTGACAACTCTATCCCCACCATTTCCTTGGCTTTGGGCTCTCTCCTCGCACATTGCATCAGTACTCTCCATTAAGTAACCTGAGATGGATCTATGGAGGAATTAGCTTGCACTAAATAGACTGGAACTTGGCAAATTATGACAAGATAAATTCTGTTCCCCCAGACTATTATATATGCAGTATATTCCTATCTGTGTCCATTTGCAGCTGTACATGTCCTTCTTTGTATTAATCACTTTGTATAATTTTGTATAGTATGCAAATATTGATATTTTACTGTGCAGCCCCTCTATCAGGTCGTTGATAAATATATTGAACAGAATGGGTCCTAATACTGAATCCTGTGGCACCCCACTAGCAATGGTGGCCCAATTAGAGTATGATCCATTTATTATCACCCTCTGCTTTCTATCTCAGAGCCAGTTCTTTACCCAACTACACACATTTTTGCCCAGTGTGAGCTGCTTCATTTATATATCAGTCTTTTATTCAGCAAGGTGTCAAATGCTTTAGAAAGATGCAGATATACGTATGTACAAGATCAATAGAGTCTCCCAGGTCCAGCCTAGAACTTACTTCATTGTAGAAGCTAATCAAATTGGTCTGACATGATCAACTCCTCATGAACCCATGATGATGAGGAGTTATTCTGTTGTTTTCCTTGAGGTGTTCCAGGATGGCATCTCTCAGAAACCCCTTGAATATTTTTCCAATTATTGAAGTGAGACTTACTGGCCTGTAGTTACCAGGCTACCTTCTTGACCCCCTTTTTGTATATTGGAACCACACTGGCAATACGCCAATCCAGTGGTACAACCATGGTTTCAATAGTGTCCCCAAATATAAGAAATAGCGGTCTGTCTATCATGTTACTTAGTACCCTTAGAACCTTTGGGTGTATTCCATCTGGGCCTGCCGATTTGTCGATTTTAATCTTTTTTAACCATCTCTATTTTGTGGGAGGTTCATTTTATGCCCCTGCATCTCATGTGACATTTCTTTTTCCTTCGTGAATACACTTGAGAAAAACTATTTAATAGCTTTGCCTTTCCCTTCATCTTCTATGATTTCTCCTGCATTATTTGTTAAAGGGCCACTGCTTTCAGTGCAAATCCTTTTCCCATTCATATAATTGAAAAATAGTTTGGAGTTATTTTTGCTCTCTTTGGCAATCAGTCTTTCTGCCTCCTTCATTGCAGTTTTCATCTTTTCCTTACACAATTTGTTTTCTTCCTGTATGTTTTCTTGTTTTAATAATTTAAATGCTTTCTTTTTTCTGCTTATTTCCTCTCTTACAGTCTTGTCACACCACATTGGTTTCCTTTTATTTGTATTTCTTTTATTTTTAAAGGGGATGAACTGCTCACATGAGGTATTTAGGATGTTTTTAAACTTCTCCCATTTGTTATCCGTACTATTATTTTTAAGGACAAAGTCCCAATTAATGTTACCGATAGTAGTTCTGAGCTGATCAAATTTTGCTTTACTAAAGTTTAGGTTTTTTGTCATCCATAATAAGGCTTCCTATTGAATGAAAACTGGAAATTAACTATATTGTGGTCACTATTTCCCAGGGGTCCTTTAACTTGCACCGCCGTGATTCTGTCCGGTTTGTTAGTTAATAATAAATCCAGAGTGTCCCTCCATCTAGCAGGCTCCCATACAAGTTGGGTAAGGTAGTTAGGTTTAATTGTTCTCAAGAACTTATATCACCCTTGTGAGATTCGCAGGTTTTGTCTTTCCATATCATATCTGGCTAATTAACCCCTTAATGACGGAGCCCCTTTTTCTTTTTCCATTTTCGTTCCCCCCCCCCCCCCTTCAAAAAAATCGTAACTCCTTTATTTATCCATCGACGTCGCTTGTTTTTTGCGGGATAAGTTGTATTTTTCAATGGTGATATTTAAAGTACCATATAATGTACTGGAAAACATTTAAAAAATTCTAAGTGGAGTAAAATGAAAAAAGCGACATTTCGCTTTTTTAAGTGTGTTTTGTTTCTTTGGTGCACAAACAGCAACGAAAGTGACATGATAACTTTATTCTATGGGTCGGTACGATTACTACGATATCAAACTTGTATAGTTTTTTTTTTTACTATATTCTTTTTTTTTTTTTTCAAAGACATTTAATTTTTTTCAATTATTTTCTGCGGTCATTTTGTGCGCGCAATAACTTTTTTATTTTTCCGTCGACGTAGTTGAGCAAGGGCTCATTTTTTTGCGGGATGTTCTGTAGTTTCTGAGAGTACCAATTTGGAATACATCTGACTTTTTGATCCCTTTTTATTGCGTTTATTCTGGGAGATAGAGTAACGAAAAAAGTGCATTTCTGACATTTTTTATTTTTTATTTTTTGGACGATGTTCACCGTGCCGGAAAAATAATGTGCTACTTTGATAGTTTGGACTTTTACGGACGCGGCGATACCAAATACATATTTTTATTGTATGATTTAGATTTTTTAATAATATATATGGCAAAAGGGGGGTGATTTAAATTTTTACAACTTTTTTTTTTTTTTTAAATTAAAAAAAACCTTATTGATTTTTTTTTACATTACTTTAAAGTCCCCCTGGGAAGCTTTAACATGCGATGCTTTGATCGCTCCTGCAGTATGACGTAATGCTATAGCTAGGCCCTGGCTGCCATTACACCTGCATGGCTCCCCCGATCTCACCGCTTCGGGGAATTTAAATGCCGCTGTCAGAATTGACAGCGGCATTTAAATGGTTAATAGCGCCGATTCGGCCGCGCGGCCGATCGCAGTTATTGCCCGCTGATGTCAGCTGTTATAAACAGCTGACACCCGCACTGTATGAAGAGAGGTTGCCATGCAACCTCTCTTCATACATATCCCGCCGCTCCATGACGTACCGGTACGTCATGTAGCAGGAAGGGGTTAAAGTCTGACCAACCATCAAATGGAAAAACCCACACAGCAGTACTGTGGTAGCAGGAATGACTTCCTATTTAAAAGGAGCCATTTGCACTGCGCTTTTCCATGCTCGTGAACATTGTGGGTGTTAGTAGTACTCCACAAATTAGATACTTACCTTCAGTCCTGTGGACCGGTGATACATTATTTTCATGGGACTGCTCCTGTAATGTTACAAAAGCACTTGTTTTCTGCTGCATAACATAATGGTATAAATTCCCATTTACGTATTTATATATCTGAGCGCGTCTATTCAAGAAGTAAAATAATGAATTAACCAATACGCTCTGGTATTGAGAAGGATACATATATATCCTTGTAGGTAGAAAACACTGGAATATATACATTTATATAGATATAGTTATGTGCCTTTCTTTTTATATATATACTAACTTTATTCTTATATGTACTAACTCTATGAAAAACTTAAAACTTCGCCTTATATCAGATATGCCAAGAGGCCTTGCAAGGCGAAGACAAAATGTATCTTGAACACAAGGAATAACCAGACACGAAGGCCGCGTGTACTTGGCTGTTTTTCCAGAGGCGCCGTAGCAAGATAACGACTGTTCAACTACGTACATAACTTTCACTGTCTCAGGCTGGAAATCCGGACTTCCCATATATGATTATGCTGTGAATTTTAGCCAATGAGCCCATCACCCATTCCTGGTGATGAGACCAAAGGGTATAAGATCTCATGTAATCTGTAATAAAGAGGCGCAGCGCAGTCATGTCCCCGTGTGAGGAACTATACCAGACCTCTGTGTGGTGTTTTCTTCTTTACCGCCGGCAGCGGGGCAAGTGGGGTGGGCCTGATTGGTGATGTACGCAGAAATTACCCTGACAGTATATTATTCATGACTGTCGTCCATACTGGTTGGTGTTAGGCATAACTGTTGTGGATGCGAATAAGTGTCCCTCTCACCTGTGATCACCTCATTACACCATCAGCCCTTGTTCATACACTTCTTGCTGAAGCGAGCGGAAGTAGCAACTCTGAAACTGGCTTTTATTCTGCATCTGGAATATCGAAGAATTTTATTAAAGAAGGATTATAAATAGAGATGAGCGAACGTGTTCTTCCGAGCTTGATATTCGTGCGAATATTAGGGTGTTCGGGATGTTCGTTATTCGTAACGAACACCATGCGGTGTTCTGGTTACTTTCACTTCCTTCCCTGAGACGTAAGCGCGCTTTTCTGGCCAATTGAAAGACAGGGAAGGCATTACAACTTCCCCCTGTGACGTTCAAGCCCTATACCACCCCCCTGCTGTGAGTGGCTGGGAAGATCAGGTGTCACCCGAACATAAAAGTCGGCCCCTCCCGCGGTTCGCCTCAGATGCCGTGTGAGTTAGATGAGGGACAGTGCTGTTTGTACCGGAGCTGCTGTAGGGAAAGAATTGGTAGTTAGTGTAGGCTTCAAGACCCCCCAAAGGTCCTTATTAGGGCCACTGATAGCTGTGTGTTGGCTGCTGTTAGCAGTGGCAATTTTTTTTTCTCAAAATCGTCTCTGCAGAGCATTGCACCCGGCATTAGGGACAGAAGTGCTGCATAGGCAGGGAGAGTGTTAGGAGTGAGTGTAGCCTTCAAGAACCTCAACGGTCCTTTCTAGGGCCATATTTAACCGTGTGCAGTACTGTCCAGGCTGCTGTTAGCTGTGCTGCATTTTTTTTTGCTTCTCAAAATCGCCTCTGCAGAGCATTGCACCCTCCATTGATACTGCAGGGAAAGAATTGTATAGGCAGGGCCACAGCACAGTTATTAAACTTCTCATGTTCATTGAATATACGCAGTGCTGCCTTTTGCTTGTAAAACAAGTGAAAATAATTCTATTTGTCCTGCCTCTGTCCGTCCTAAGGGCGGTGGACACGTGTCGGCTGCGTGTGCAACCTTTAAAAATCAGACGCACCCAGCTACGTTTTACTCCTGGCTTTGCCATTTGCTTTCCTTAATTGGGAAAAAAAAAATACCTGCTCTGCCACAGTTAATAACTCTGCTACCCTCACGTTCTGTGACACATTAGCAGGGACACTGCACAGTTATTAAACTTCTCATGTTCATTCAATATACGCAGTGCTGCCTTTTGGTGGAAAAAAACGGAAAATAATTCTATTTGTCCTGCCTCTGTCCGTCCTAAGGGCGGTGGACACGTGTCGGCTGCGTGTGCAACCTTTAAAAATCAGACGCACCCAGCTACGTTTTACTCCTGGCTTTGCCATTTGCTTTCCTTAATTGGGAAAAAAAATACCTGCTCTGCCACAGTTAATAACTCTGCTACCCTCACGTTCTGTGACACATTAGCAGGGACACAGCACAGTTATTAAACTTCTCATGTTCATTCAATATACGCAGTGCTGCCTTTTGGTGGAAAAAAACGGAAAATAATTCTATTTGTCCTGCCCCTGTCCGTCCTAAGGGCGGTGGACACGTGTCGGCTGCGTGTGCAACCTTTAAAAATCAGACGCACCCAGCTACGTTTTACTCCTGGCTTTGCCATTTGCTTTCCTTAATTGGGAAAAAAAATACCTGCTCTGCCACAGTTAATAACTCTGCTACCCTCACGTTCTGTGACACATTAGCAGGGACACTGCACAGTTATTAAACTTAGATTATACATTCACTAGAGGCAGTGGGGCCTTTCGTTTTCAAAAAAGGGAAAAAAATTTATTTGGCCTGCAGTCTTGCGCCAATTTCTTTCCTGCCTGTGAAATCAAATCACTGGTAATACAGCATGCTGAGGGGTAGGGGTAGGCCTAGAGGACGTGGACGCGGCCGAGGACGCGGAGGGCCAAGTCAGGGTGTGGGCACAGGCCGAGCTCCTGATCCAGGTGTGTCGCAGCCGACTGCTGCGCGATTAGGAGAGAGGCACGTTTCTGGCGTCCCCACATTCATCGCCCAATTAATGGGTCCACGCGGGAGACGGTTATTAGAAAATGAGCAGTGTGAGCAGGTCCTGTCCTGGATGGCAGAAAGTGCTTCGAGCAACCTATCGTCAACACGCAGTTCTGCGCCGTCCACTGCTGCAAATCCGAATCCTCTGTCTGCTGCTCCTCCTTCCTCCCAGCCTCCTCACTCCACTACAATGACACCTGCTCAGGAGCGGGAACACTCCCAGGAACTGTTCTCGGGCCCCTGCTTAGATTGGGCAGCAGCGGTTCCTCTCCCACCAGAGGAGTTTATCGTCACTGATGCCCAACCATTCGAAAGTTCCCGGGGTCCGGGGGAAGAGGCTGGGGACTTCCGCCAACTGTCTCAACAACTTTCTGTGGGTGAGGAGGACGATGACGATCAGACACAGTTGTCTTGCAGTGAGGTAGTAGTAAGGGCAGTAAGTCCGAGGGAGGAGTGCACAGAGGATTCGGAGGAAGAGCAGCAGGACGATGAGGTGACTGACCCCACCTGGTGTGCAACGCTTACTCAGGAGGACAGGTCTTCAGAGGGGGAGTCAAGGGCATCAGCAGGGCAGGTTGCAAGAGGCAGTGCGGTGGCCAGGGGTAGAGGCAGGGCCAGACCGAATAATCCACCAACTGTTTCCCAAAGCGCCCCCTCGCGCCATGCCACCCTGCAGAGGCCGAGGTGCTCTAAGGTCTGGCAGTTTTTCACAGAGACGCCTGACGACCGACGAACAGTGGTGTGCAACCTTTGTCGCGCAAAGCTCAGCCGGGGAGCCAACACCAACAGCCTCACCACCACGCGCAGACATATGATGGCCAAGCACCCCACAAGGTGGAACGAAGGCCGTTCAGCGCCTCCGGTTTGCACCCCTGCCTCTCCCCCTGTGCCCCAACCTGCCCCTGAGATGCAACCCCCCTCTCAGGACACAGGCACTACCGCCTCCTGGCCTGCACCCACACCCTCACCTCCGCTGTCCTCGGCCCCATCCAGCAGTGTAGTTCAGCGCACCGTCCAGCCGTCGCTTGCGCAACTGTTGGAGCGCAAGCGCAAGTACGCCGCCACGCACCCGCACGCTCAAACGTTAACCGTCCGCATAGCAAAATTCATCAGCCTTGAGATGCTGCCGTATAGGGTTGTGGAAACGGAGTCCTTCAAAAGTATCATGGAGGCGGCGGCCCCGCGCTACTCAGTTCCCAGTCGCCACTACTTTTCCCGATGTGCCGTCCCAGCCCTGCACGACCACGTCTCCCGCAACATTGTACGCGCCCTCACCAACGCGGTTACTGCCACGGTCCACTTAACTACGGACACGTGGACAAGCACAGGCGGGCAGGGATACTACATCTCCCTGACGGCACATTGGGTGAATTTAGTGGAGGCTGGGACAGAGTCAGAGCCCGGGACCGCTCACGTCCTACCCACCCCCAGAATTGCGGGCCCCAGCTCGGTGGTGGTATCTGCGGAGGTGTATGCTTCCTCCACTAAAGCACCCTCCTCCTCCTCCTCCTCCTCCTCTGTCTCGCAATCAAGATGTGTTAGCAGCAGCATGTCGCCAGCAGTCGGTGTCGCGCGGTGTGGCAGCACAGCGGTGGGCAAGCGTCAGCAGGCCGTGCTGAAACTACTCAGCTTAGGCGATAAGAGGCACACGGCCCACGAACTGCTGCAGGGTCTGACAGAGCAGACCGACCGCTGGCTTGCGCCGCTGAGCCTCCAACCGGGCATGGTCGTGTGTGACAACGGCCGTAACCTGGTGGCGACTCTGCAGCTCGGCAGCCTCACACACGTGCCATGCCTGGCCCACGTCTTTAATTTGGTGGTTCAGCGCTTTCTGAAAAGCTACCCACGCTTGTCAGACCTGCTCGTAAAGGCGCGCCGGCTCTGCGCACATTTCCGCAAGTCCCACACGGACGCTGCCACCCTGCGCACCCTGCAATATCACTTTAAGCTGCCAGTGCACCGACTGCTGTGCGACGTGCCCACACGGTGGAACTCTACGCTCCACATGTTGGCCAGGCTCTATGAACAGCGTAGAGCTATAGTCGAATACCAACTCCAACATGGGCGGCGCAGTGGGAGTCAGCCTCCTCAATTCCTTTCAGAAGAGTGGGCCTGGTTGGCAGACATCTGCCATGTCCTTGGTAATTTTGAGGAGTCTACCCAGGTGGTGAGCGGCGATGCTACAATCATTAGCGTCACCATTCCTCTGCTATGCATCTTGAGAAATTCCCTGCAAACCATAAAGGCAGCTGCTTTGCGCTCGGAAACGGGGGCAGGGGAAGACAGTATGCCGCTGGATAGTCAGGGCACCCTCCTGTCTATTTCTCAGCGCGTACAGGAGGAGGAGGAGGAGCATGAGGAGGAGGGGGAAGAGACAGCTTGGCCCGCTGCTGACGGTACACCGGCTGATTGCCTGTCATCCTTTCAGCGTGTATGGCCTGAGGAGGAGGAGGATCCTGAAAGTGATCTTCCTAGTGAAGACAGCCATGTGTTGCGTACAGGTACCCTGGCACACATGGCTGACTTCATGTTAGGATGCCTTTCTCGTGACCCTCGCGTTGCACGCATTCTGGCCACGACGGATTACTGGGTGTACACACTGCTCGATCCACGGTATAAGGAGAACCTGCCCACTCTGATTCTCGAAGAGGAAAGGGGTTCGAGAGTGTTGCTATACCACAGGACCCTTGCGGACAAGCTGATGGTAAAATTCCCAGCCGACAGCGCTAGTGGCAGAAGGCGCAGTACCGAGGGCAAGGTAGCAGGGGATGTGCGTAGATCGAGCAGCATGTACATTCCAGGCAGTGCAACAGTCTTTAAGGGCCTGGACAGCTTTATGGCTCCCCACCAAGACTGTGTCACCGCTCCCCAGTCAAGGCTGAGTCGGCGGGAGCACTGTAAAAGGATGGTGAGGGAGTACGTAGCGGATCGCACGACCGTCCTCCGTGACGCCTCTGCCACCTACAACTACTGGGTGTCGAAGCTGGACACGTGGCCTGAACTAGCGCTGTATGCCCTGGAGGTGCTTGCTTGTCCTGCGGCTAGCGTCTTGTCGGAGAGGGTGTTTAGTGCGGCTGGGGGAATCATCACAGATAAGCGTAGCCGCTTGTCAACCGACAGTGCCGACAGGCTAACACTCATCAAGATGAACAAAGCCTGGATTTCCCCAGACTTCTGTTCTCCACCAGCGGACAGCAGCGATACGTAAGCAATACGTAGGCTGCACCCGCGGATGGAAGCTACGTTCTCTCTCACCATCCAAAACGGGGACATTTCTGCTTCATCAATCTGTGTCTAATATTCCTCCTCCTCCTCCTGCTCCTCCTCCTGAAACCTCACGTAATCACGCTGAACGGGCAATTTTTCTTAGGGCCACAAGGCTCACTCAAATAATTTTTCTGAACAATTTTTATAAGTTTCAATGCGCTTAAAAGCGTTGGAACTTTAACTTGAACCAATTTTTCGTTACACTGGGCTGCCTCCAGGCCTAGTTACCACTTAAGCCACATTAACCAAAGCGATTCACCTGCCATCTTGGTTGGGCATGGCCAATTTTTACTGAGGTACATTAGTACTGTTGGTACACCAAATTTTTGGGGCCCTCACCTACAGTGTAATCATAGCAATTTGTATGTTCTTCGCCTGCACTCATGGTACAGAAAGGTGTGTGGGGTTGGCCTACACTTTAGCTACATAAATGTAACTTGGGCCTTGGCTATACTAAGGCTACTGACATGGAACGAAGACTGCGCTCCCGCTATACTGCTGCTTCGGAATTGTTACTGGGGCCTGTCTTGAGTGCTACTATTGCTGACATGGAACGAAGACTGCGCTCCCGCTATACTGCTGCTTCGGAATTGTTACTGGGGCCTGTCTTGAGTGCTACTATTGCTGACATGGAACGAAGACTGCGCTCCTCCTATAATGCTGCTAATGATATGTTAGTGGGGCCTGTCCTAATGCTACGGCTGAAATGTTACGAATTCTGGGCTCGGCCTATACCGCTGCTAATGGTATGTCTCTGGGGTGTGGAAACAGAGGCTTCCCAAAGACATGATGGCGGCGAGGCCATTTCCCACCAACGCGGTTACTGTAAAGGTGCATATAACCACGGACACGTGGAGAGGACACGTAGTGCCTCAAAAACATCCCCCTCCTCCTCCAACAGGGAAAACATTCTTGGCAAATGTCATTGCATTGGTTCGTCTGGTGGCAGTCCAAGAATTTCACCTTTACCGACACAACAAGAGAGCCCCCACACCATCCCCCCGCCACGGCCCACTTAATCCTGGCCGCATTCCGAAAACCAACAAAATACAACCGTGCTACTAGGTCCGCAGTCACCACCACATTACCACCAACGCGGTTACTGTAAAGGTGCATATTACCAGTCTGACTGGGGCATGCAGACACCTTGACAGAATGAATAGTGTGTGGCACATAGGTTCCCCATTGCTATGCCTACGTGTGCAGCTCCTGATGGCGGTGGCACAGGATTCTATTTCTCATTGCTTCTGTACAGCATTGTGGGCTATCGCCCCGTCCCTTTTAAAGAGGGTCGCTGCCTAGCCATGCCAACCCTCTGCAGTGTGTGCCTGCGGTTCCTCCTCATGGCAGACGCACTTCTAAATAGACATGAGTGTGGCGTGGCATGAGGGCAGCTGAAGGCTGCGCAGGGATACTTTGGTGTGCGCTGTGGGGGGGAGGGGGGCGGTTGGTCAGCATGTAACCCAGGAGAAGTGGCAGCGGAGTGTCATCCAGGCAGTGATTGTGCTTTGTTGTAGGTAGTGTGGTGCTTAGCAAAGGTATGCCATGCTAATGAGGGCTTTTCAGAAGTAAAAGTTGTTGGGAGGGGGGGGGGGCACTCTTGCCGGTATTGTGGCTTAATAGTGGGACCTGTGAACTTGAGATGCAGCCCAACATGTAGCCCCTCGCCTGCCCTATCCGTTTCTGTGTCATTCCCATCACTTTCTTGAATTGCCCAGATTTTCACACATGAAAACCTTAGCGAGCATCGGCGAAATACAAAAATGCTCTGGTCGCCCATTGACTTCAATGGGGTTCGTTGTTCGAAACGAACCCTCGAACATTGCGGGAAGTTCGTTCCGAATAACGAACACCCGAACATTTTGGTGTTCGCTCATCTCTATTTATAAACAATGCAAATGGCTAGCAAACCCAGGTCCATGCATGTGCACTCACGAACCTGGGGTCTACTAGCCATTTTCATTGTTTTTAACCCAACTTGAACAAATATCTTGAACTTTATCCTGGAGTATCCAGTTTCTAACTTGTGTTAAAGGTATACTTTTGGAGTCTTACTGATATGCCAAAAGTCATAGGATAGGAACTATTATTATATAGGACACCCTCTGTCCCGACAAAGTGCAGCGACTTAACGTGGCATTGATTCCACAAGTGGACAGCCGATGTCTAGAAGGATCTTGAGCAATGCCATCTGGATAGCCACCTACAGCTCCACGATATTTGTATGTGCATGATCTCAGGTGTGAATGGATTTATACTTCACATACATGCTCCATTGGGCTCATGATGGGTAAACATGCAGGCCTTTCCATTCATAGGAACTCTCACGAGTGCTCCTCAAACCAATTCTGGACAACTTAAGCCTCATGGCATGATGCATTATCCTGCTGAAATATCCTATCATCGCGGGGCTTCATGAGATCCATAAAGACCTGCAAATAGTCACCAAGCAGTGAAACGTAGCGGGAACTGTTCAATGGATCAGTGGACCCAACCCATGCCATGAGACTACACCCCACACCAGTATGCAACCACTTCTTTTTTTATAAATTCTTTTATTTTTAAGTTTTCTATTTTTCAAAAACAAAGTCAAATCACTGTTAAGTAATACAAAGAAATTGACAACCTGCAACCCAGGAAGTGCTACAAAATTCCCCAAATAAATTCAGACAAAGTGCTAAACCTTGAAGCACATACAATAAACCCCTGGAGGTGGGCCCATTCAGGTACTACCTATGGTATTGCAAGTGCGAACTGCAATTATGCTCGGTCCCGAATTTGGCAACCCCCATAAAGAGGGAAGAAGACCCTCACTAAAGGTCAATCTCCGACCCATCCCACCCTCCATGTACCCTCTCTATTTCTCTAATCTCTTGATAGTGAATGGTAACCCCCTAATATTGCAGCCCTGACTGTGGCGTAACATTAGAACATCATAAGATGGAAAAAACAAGCAATAAAAAAATAAAAAAAAACACAATCTAAAAAGGAAAGGAAAAGAAATGAGGAAGAGTACATCATAATGCATAGTCTTGCATTTGTATTATTTGGCAAGACCTTGGCGTACCGTGGCATCACTTTCTGAACTAATATAAAGGCCTATTTCCACTGTGTAGTGGTCTTATGAGCTGTATATGTTACGGAATTCCAAATATCCTGAAATTTGATTAATAAAATCATGTTTTCTGATATTTATCTTGTGCGCCTTTTACTGAAGCTGTCAAATCCTCCATCTCCATTATCTCTCTAACCATTCTAAACCACATCTTAATTGAGGGAGACATATTCTGCCGCAATAGTCTAGGAATACATGTGCAACCACTTCTTGACAACTGAGGTCCATTGCTTCCAGGGGTCTGTGCCACATACGAACCAGACCATCAGCCTGAAACAAGTGGTAGAGAGAAAATGGTTGAGGAAGTACGAGTGGCTGGGACTTTAAGAGGCAATGATTATGCTATTCTTCAATTTTAGATAAAAAGGGGATGATAATGAAGAAACTTAATGCTTCGCTCTTTTTAGGAACACCCCAATATCTCCTTCAAATGAAGTAAGTCTTCAAAGAAGGGAGGAAAGTCGATCCAGTAAACTACATGCCTGTGAGCCTGACTTCTATACTGGGTAAGATGTTTGAGGAAATTATTAAACAGCATATGTGCAAGTACTTAGATGAGAATGGAGTAATTAAACAAAGCCAGTATGGATTTGTAACAAACAAGTCATGCCAGACAAATCTAATTTCCTTCTATGACAGAATCACCGACTGGGTTGATTGGGGAAATGCGGTGGATATAGTATATCTTGACTTTAGTGATGCATTTGACAAAGTATCTTATATCATCTTTATTGATAACATGACCAAATATATGATTGACAAGGCAACTGTTAGGTGGATTCACCACTGGCTGAGTGATCATACTAAGAGAGTGGTCATAAATAGCTGCACATCCAATTAGATGAATGTGTCAAGTGGGGTACCACTTGGGTACCATAGATTGGAAACATCAAATTTGCAGATGACGCAAAGCTAGGAGGGATAGAAAAGAGTAAGGATTCGAAAAGATCTAGAAAAGCTTGAACAGTGGGAAACTACTAACAGAATGGTATTTAATGAGTAGGAATGCAAGGTCCTACATCTGGGCAAAAAATGAATAAAAGCACCTACAGTATGGGAGTTAAGAGGGCCCCTCCATGATGCATGCATGCATTTGTCTTGTGCCTATGTGTTGTAAGTGTCTTATATGTTGCATAAATATGATGTGTATTGCATAGCTGCAGCACTGAGTGGGTTGACTATCTGGTATGTGAGATGCCTGGAAAATGTATCTCATTGTTTGGCATGTGATTGTGCTATGTATATATGTTTGCAAGGTGTTTTGCAAGGAGTCTCTTCTAGTCTTGCAAGAGAGAGGAGCGTATGGAGTTCTGCAAGTGAGCCACACAGACACCATCTGTTCTGTGTGGGCCGGAATGGAAGATATCCACCAGCCTTCCCTGGGCCTACTTTACCCGGGAGATGCCAGTGTTACCCCTAATACACTATGAGTGAAGAGAGACAGTGGAACCACCAAGCAGCACTGAGTGAATTTTGCGTCCACTTGTGAGTGCTGACAGGTAGAGAGCTAGAGAGTGAAGAAGAGTGACTAGGAACAGAATCCCACAGATAACTTTGGACTGTGGATTTTTCTGTGATCCTGTGATTTCCTCTCTTGTGTTATACACCATTCTCTGCAGGCGTGTGTATCTACTGTTTTTGGACGGTGAATAATGTCTCAAGTAAACGAGCACTGCCGACCATTCCCGAATTTGCTCCTTAAACGTTTCCCTGTATGTAGATCACTTATTTCATCATCTGATATCACCGCGGAGGAAGGAACGGTGGCGTCACAAATGACAGGACTCTTAAAATAATCTACATTTTGGGTTACCCCCATGAAACTTTCCCCAGCGGTAACTTGAACGGGTCTCATGCAACCCCCAAGGGAGGAGATGGTAGAGCTCCTTGACACGGCCTAACTCTACCCCCCCATCTCCTCGCCTGTGGACCGGCTCCTTGAACGCTGCAGGAGGAATTGGACTAAGCAGCACATGTGAAAAAGACTTGGGTATACTAATAGACCATAGTCTGAACATGAGTCAATAGCATAATGCAGCAGCAAAAAAAAGCCAAATACAATTCTGGGATGTATTAAGAGAAGCATAGAGTCTAGATCACGTGAGCTAATTATCCCCCTCTACTCTTCCTTAGTCAGACCTCATCTGGAATACTGTGCCCATTGTGGGCACCCAGAATTTAAAAAAAAAGAAAAACAGGAGCAAGTTCAGAGAAGAGTAACCAAAATGGTGAGTGGTCTGAAAATCATGTCCTATGAGGAACAGTTAAAGGATCTGGGAATGTTTAGCTTGCAAAACAAAAAGCTAAGAGGAGACGTAATAGCTGTCTACAAATATCTGAAGGGCTGTCACAGTGCAGAGGGATCAGCCCTATTCTCATTTGCACAAGGAAAGACTAGAAGCAATGGGATGAAACCGAAAGGGAGGAGACTAGAGATGAGCGAACGTACTCGTCCGAGCTTGATGCTCGGGCGAATATTAGCGTGTTCGGGATGCTCGTTACTCGTAACGAGCACCACGCGGTGTTCTGGTTACTTTCAGTTTCCTCTCTGAGACGTTAGCACTAGAGATGAGCGAACGCGTTCGTCCGAGCTTGATATTCGTGCGAATATTAGGGTGTTCGGGATGTTCGTTATTCGTGACGAACACCATGCGGTGTTCTGGTTACTTTCACTTCCTTCCCTGAGACGTTAGCGCGCTTTTCTGGCCAATTGAAAGACAGGGAAGGCATTACAACTTCCCCCTGCAACGTTTAAGCCCTATACCACCCCCCTGCTGTGAGTGGCTGGCGAGATCAGGTGTTCGCCTAATATAAAAGTCGGCCCCTCCCGCGGCTCGCCTCAGATGCGGTGTGAGTTAGATGAGGGACAGTGCTGTTTATACCGGAGCTGCTGTAGGGAAAGAATTGGTAGTTAGTGTAGGCTTCAAGACCCCCCAAAGGTCCTTATTAGGGCCACTGATAGCTGTGTGTTGGCTGCTGTTAGCAGTGGGATTTTTTTTTTTTTCTCAAAATCGCCTCTGCAGACCGTTGCACCTGGCATTAGGGACAGAAGTGCTGCATAGGCAGGGAGAGTGTTAGGAGTGAGTGTAGCCTTCAAGAACCTCAACGGTCCTTTCTAGGGCCATATTTATCCGTGTGCAGTACTGTCCAGGCTGCTGTTGGCTGTGCTGCATTTTTTTTGGGCTTCTCAAAATCGCCTCTGCAGAGCATTGCACCCTCCATTGATACTGCAGGGAAAGAATTGTATAGGCAGGGCCACAACACAGTTATTATTCATAGAATATACGCAGTGCTGCCTGTTGGTGGGAAAAAACTGAAAACAAATCTATTTGTCCAGCCTGTGTCCGTCCTTACGCCTGTGTAGACGTGTGAGCTGCGTGAAAAACATTGCTAAATCATACGCAGCCAGCTACGCTTTACTGCTGGGTTCGCCATTTGCTTTCCTTAATTGGGAAAAAAAAATACCTGCTCTCCAAGAGTTATAATAACTCTGCTACCCTCACGTTCTGTGACACATAAGCAGGGACACAGCGCAGTTATTAAACTTCGCAGGTTCATTGAATATACGCAGTGCTGCCTGTTGGTGGGAAAAAACTGAAAACAAATCTATTTGTCCAGCCTGTGTCCGTCCTTACGCCTGTGTAGACGTGTGAGCTGCGTGAAAAACATTGCTAAATCATACGCAGCCAGCTACGCTTTACTGCTGGGTTCGCCATTTGCTTTCCTTAATTGGGAAAAAAAAATACCTGCTCTCCAAGAGTTATAATAACTCTGCTACCCTCACGTTCTGTGACACATAAGCAGGGACACAGCGCAGTTATTAAACTTCGCAGGTTCATTGAATATACGCAGTGCTGCCTGTTGGTGGGAAAAAACTGAAAACAAATCTATTTGTCCAGCCTGTGTCCGTCCTTACGCCTGTGTAGACGTGTGAGCTGCGTGAAAAACATTGCTAAATCATACGCACCCAGCTACGCTTTACTGCTGGGTTCGCCATTTGCTTTCCTTAATTGGGAAAAAAAATACCTGCTCTCCAAGAGTTATAATAACTCTGCTACCCTCACGTTCTGTGACACATAAGCAGGGACACAGCGCAGTTATTAAACTTCGCAGGTTCATTGAATATACGCAGTGCTGCCTGTTGGTGGGAAAAAACTGAAAACAAATCTATTTGTCCAGCCTGTGTCCGTCCTTACGCCTGTGTAGACGTGTGAGCTGCGTGAAAAACATTGCTAAATCATACGCACCCAGCTACGCTTTACTGCTGGGTTCGCCATTTGCTTTCCTTAATTGGGAAAAAAAATACCTGCTCTCCAAGAGTTATAATAACTCTGCTACCCTCACGTTCTGTGACACATAAGCAGGGACACAGCGCAGTTATTAAACTTCGCAGGTTCATTGAATATACGCAGTGCTGCCTGTTGGTGGGAAAAAACTGAAAACAAATCTATTTGTCCAGCCTGTGTCCGTCCTTACGCCTGTGTAGACGTGTGAGCTGCGTGAAAAACATTGCTAAATCATACGCAGCCAGCTACGCTTTACTGCTGGGTTCGCCATTTGCTTTCCTTAATTGGGAAAAAAAAATACCTGCTCTCCAAGAGTTATAATAACTCTGCTACCCTCACGTTCTGTGACACATAAGCAGGGACACAGCGCAGTTATTAAACTTCGCAGGTTCATTGAATATACGCAGTGCTGCCTGTTGGTGGGAAAAAACTGAAAACAAATCTATTTGTCCAGCCTGTGTCCGTCCTTACGCCTGTGTAGACGTGTGAGCTGCGTGAAAAACATTGCTAAATCATACGCACCCAGCTACGCTTTACTGCTGGGTTCGCCATTTGCTTTCCTTAATTGGGAAAAAAAATACCTGCTCTCCAAGAGTTATAATAACTCTGCTACCCTCACGTTCTGTGACACATAAGCAGGGACACAGCACAGTTATTAAACTTAGATAATTCATTCACTAGAGGCAGTGGGGCCTTTCGTTTTCCAAAAAGGGCAAAAATTATATTTGGCCTGCAGTCTTGCGCCAATTTATTTCCTGCCTGGGAAATCTAATCACTGGTAATACAGCATGCTGAGGGGTAGGGGTAAGCCTAGAGGACGTGGACGTGGACGTGGCCGAGGACGCGGAGGGCCAAGTGAGGGTGTGGGCACAGGCCAAGCTCCTGATCCAGGTGTGTCGCAGCTGTCTGCTGCGCGATTAGGAGAGAGGCACGTTTCTGGCGTCCCCACATTCATCGCCCAATTAATGGGTCCACGCGGGAGACGGTTATTAGAAAATGAGCAGTGTGAGCAGGTCCTGTCCTGGATGGCAGAAAGTGCTTCGAGCAACCTATCGTCTACCCGCAGTTCTGCGCCGTCCACTGCTGCCAATCCGAATCCTCTGTCTGCTGCTCCTCCTTCCTCCCAGCCTCCTCAGTCCACTACAATGACACCTGCTCAGGTGCGGGAACACTCCCAGGAACTGTTCTCGGGCCCCTGCTTAGATTGGGCAGCAGCGGTTCCTCTCCCACCAGAGGAGTTTATCGTCACTGATGCCCAACCATTCGAAAGTTCCCGGGGTCCGGGGGAAGAGGCTGGGGACTTCCGCCAACTGTCTCAACAACTTTCTGTGGGTGAGGAGGACGATGACGATCAGACACAGTTGTCTTGCAGTGAGGTAGTAGTAAGGGCAGTAAGTCCCAGGGAGCAGCGCACAGAGGATTCGGAGGAAGAGCAGCAGGACGATGAGGTGACTGACCCCACCTGGTGTGCAACGCTTACTCAGGAGGACAGGTCTTCAGAGGGGGAGTCAAGGGCATCAGCAGGGCAGGTTGCAAGAGGCAGTGCGGTGGCCAGGGGTAGAGGCAGGGCCAGACCGAATAATCCACCAAGTGTTTCCCAAAGCGCCCCCTCGCGCCATGCCACCCTGCGTAGGCCGAGGTGCTCTAAGGTCTGGCAGTTTTTCACAGAGACGCCTGACGACCGACGAACAGTGGTGTGCAACCTTTGTCGCGCAAAGCTCAGCCGGGGAGCCAACACCAACAGCCTCACCACCACCACCATGCGCAGACATATGATGGCCAAGCACCCCGCAAGGTGGGACAAAGGCCGTTCACCGTCTCCGGTTTGCACCCCTGCCTCTCCCCCTGTGCCCCAACCTGCCACTGAGATGCAACCCCCCTCTCAGGACACAGGCACTACCGCCTCATGGCCTGCACCCACACCCTCATCTCCGCTGTCCTCGGCCCCATCCAGCAGTGTAGTTCAGCGCACCGTTCAGCCGTCGCTTGCGCAAGTGTTCGAGCGCAAGCGCAAGTACGCCGCCACGCACCCGCACGCTCAAACGTTAACCGTCCGCATCGCAAAATTCATCAGCCTTGAGATGCTGCCGTATAGGGTTGTGGAAACGGAGTCCTTCAAAAGTATCATGGAGGCGGCGGCCCCGCGCTACTCAGTTCCCAGTCGCCACTACTTTTCCCGATGTGCCGTCCCAGCCCTGCACGACCACGTCTCCCGCAACATTGTGCGCGCCCTCACCAACGCGGTTACTGCCACGGTCCACTTAACTACGGACACGTGGACAAGCACAGGCGGGCAGGGCCACTACATCTCCCTGACGGCACATTGGGTGAATTTAGTGGAGGCTGGGACAGAGTCAGAGCCTGGGACCGCTCACGTCCTACCCACCCCCAGAATTGCGGGCCCCAGCTCGGTGCTGGTATCTGCGGAGGTGTATGCTTCCTCCACTAAAGCACCCTCCTCCTCCTCCTCCTCCTCTGTCTCACAATCAAGATGTGTTAGCAGCAGCATGTCGCCAGCAGTCGGTGTCGCGCGGTGTGGCAGCACAGCGGTGGGCAAGCGTCAGCAGGCCGTGCTGAAACTACTCAGCTTAGGCGATAAGAGGCACACGGCCCACGAACTGCTGCAGGGTCTGACACAGCAGACCGACCGCTGGCTTGCGCCGCTGAGCCTCCAACCGGGCATGGTCGTGTGTGACAACGGCCGTAACCTGGTGGCGGCTCTGCAGCTTGGCAGCCTCACGCACGTGCCATGCCTGGCCCACGTCTTTAATTTGGTGGTTCAGCGGTTTCTGAAAAGCTACCCACGCTTGTCAGACCTGCTCGTAAAGGCGCGCCGGCTCTGCGCACATTTCCGCAAGTCCCACACGGACGCTGCCACCCTGCGCACCCTGCAACATCACTTTAAGCTGCCAGTGCACCGACTGCTGTGCGACGTGCCCACACGGTGGAACTCTACGCTCCACATGTTGGCCAGGCTCTATGAACAACGGAGAGCTATAGTCGAATACCAACTCCAACATGGGCGGCGCAGTGGGAGTCAGCCTCCTCAATTCCTTTCAGAAGAGTGGGCCTGGTTGGCAGACATCTGCCATGTCCTTGGTAATTTTGAGGAGTCTACCCAGGTGGTGAGCGGCGATGCTACAATCATTAGCGTCACCGTTCCTCTGCTATGCATCTTGAGAAATTCCCTGCAAACCATAAAGGCAGCTGCTTTGCGCTCGGAAACGGGGGCGGGGGAAGACAGTATGCCGCTGGATAGTCAGGGCACCCTCCTGTCTATTTCTCAGCGCGTACAGGAGGAGGAGGAGGAGCATGAGGAGGATGAGGAGGAGGGGGAAGAGACAGCTTGGCCCGCTGCTGACGGTACACCGGCTGATTGCCTGTCATCCTTTCAGCGTGTATGGCCTGAGGAGGAGGAGGAGGAGGAGGAGGATCCTGAAAGTGATCTTCCTAGTGAAGACAGCCATGTGTTGCGTACAGGTACCCTGGCACACATGGCTGACTTCATGTTAGGATGCCTTTCTCGTGACCCTCGCGTTGCACGCATTCTGGCCACGACGGATTACTGGGTGTACACACTGCTCGATCCACGGTATAAGGAGAACCTGCCCACTCTGATTCCCGAAGAGGAAAGGGGTTCGAGAGTGTTGCTATACCACAGGACCCTTGCGGACAAGCTGATGGTAAAATTCCCAGCCGACAGCGCTAGTGGCAGAAGGCGCAGTTCCGAGGGCCATGTTGCAGGGGATGTGCGTAGATCGAGCAGCATGTACATCCCAGGCAGTGCAACAGTCTTTAAGGGCCTGGCCAGCTTTATGGCTCCCCACCAAGACTGTGTCACCGCTCCCCAGTCACGGCTGAGTCGGCGGGAGCACTGCAAAAGGATGGTGAGGGAGTACGTAGCGGATCGCACGACCATCCTTGGTGACGCCTCTGCCCCCTACAACTACTGGGTGTCGAAGCTGGACACGTGGCCTGAACTAGCCCTGTATGCCCTTGAGGTGCTTGCTTGTCCTGCGGCTAGCGTGTTGTCGGAGAGGGTGTTTAGTGCGGCTGGGGGAATCATCACAGATAAGCGTAGCCGCTTGTCAACCGACAGTGCCGACAGGCTAACACTCATCAAGATGAACAAAGGCTGGATTTCCCCAGACTTCTGTTCTCCACCAGCGGACAGCAGCGATACGTAAGCAATACGTAGGCTGCACCCGCGGATGGAAGCTACGTTCTCTCTCACCATCCAAAACGGGGACATTTCTGCTTCATCAATCTGTGTCTAATATTCCTCCTCCTCCTCCTCCTGCTCCACCTCCTGAAACCTCACGTAATCACGCTGAACGGGCAATTTTTCTTAGGGCCACAAGGCTCACTCAAATAATTTTTCAGAACAATTTTTATAAGTTTCAATGCGCTTAAAAGCATTGGAACTTTAACTTGAACCAATTTTTCGTTACACTGGGCTGCCTCCAGGCCTAGTTACCACTTAAGCCACATTAACCAAAGCGATTAATGGGTTTCACCTGCCCTCTTGGCTGGCCATGGCCAATTTTTGGGATGTACATTAGTACTGTTGATACAGCAATTTGTGTGGGCCCTCGCCTACAGTGTAATCAAATTAATT
Source organism: Eleutherodactylus coqui (assembly GCF_035609145.1). Taxonomy (NCBI): domain Eukaryota; kingdom Metazoa; phylum Chordata; class Amphibia; order Anura; family Eleutherodactylidae; genus Eleutherodactylus; species Eleutherodactylus coqui. The sequence continues at coordinate 199,311,050 of NC_089839.1, forward strand.
TTTAGCCCACCTGCATTACAGCTGACGTTACCTCAGCTGTGTTGGGCAATGCAATGGGATATTTTTGTGTACCGCCGGTGGGTTCCAGGGAGCCACCCATGCTGTAGGTGCACACTGAGTTTTTAATACATCTGTACACTTCTAAAGAACCCGTCTGACCGGGGCATGCAGTGTGGGCCGAAGCCCACCTGTATTACGCACGACATTACTACCTCAGCTGTGTTGGGCAATGCAATGGGATATTTCTATGTACCGCCGGTGGCTTCCTGGCACCCACCCAGGCAGTGGGTCCACAGGGAGTTAAACCTACATGTGTCCACTTGTAAAGAATCCCAGTCTGACTGGGGCATGCAGTGTGGGCCGAAGCCCACCTGTATTACGCACGACATTACTACCTCAGCTGTGTTGGGCAATGCAATGGGATATTTTTGTGTACCGCTGGTGGGTTCCAGGGAGCCACCCATGCTGTGGGTCGACAGGGACTTCACAATAGGGAGTTGTACCTGCCTGTGTCTATGAATTAAAAAGCCCGGTCTGACTGGGGCATGCAGACACCTTGACAGAATGAATAGTGTGTGGCACATAGGTTCCCCATTGCTATGCCCACGTGTGCAGCTCCAGATGGCGGTGGCACAGGATTCTATTTCTCATTGCTTCTGTACAGCATTGTGGGCTATCGCTCCGCCACTTTTAAAGAGGGTCGCTGCCTAGCCGTGCCAACCTCTGCAGTGTATGCCTGCGGTCCCTCGTCATGGCAGACGCAATTCTAAATAGACATGAGCGTGGTGTGGCATGAGGGCAGCTGAAGGCTGCGCAGGGACACTTTGGTGTGCGCTGTGGGGGGGAGGGGGTGCGGTTGGGCAGCATGTAACTCAGGAGAAGTGGCAGTGGAGTGTCATGCAGGCAGTGATTGTGCTTTGTTGGAGGTAGTGTGGTGCTTAGCAAAGGTATGCCATGCTAATGAGCGCTTTTCAGAAGTAAAAGTTGTTGGGAGGGGGGGGGGGCCCACTCTTGCCGCTATTGTGGCTTAATAGTGGGACCTGTGAACTTAGGATGCAGCCCAACATGTAGCCCCTCGCCTGCCCTATCCGTCACTGTGTCATTCCCATCACTTTCCTGAATTGCCCAGATTTTCACACATGAAAACCTTAGCGAGCATCGGCAAAATACAAAAATGTTCTGGTCGCCCATTGACTTCAATGGGGTTCGTTGTTCGAAACGAACCCTCGAGCATCACGGGAAGTTCGTTACGAATAACGAACACCCGAACATTTTGGTGTTCGCTCATCTCTAGTTAGCACGCTTTTCTGGCCAATTGAAAGACAGGGAAGGCATTACAACTTCCCCCTGTGACGTTCAAGCCCTATACCACCCCCCTGCTGTGAGTGGCTGGGGCGATCAGATGTCACCCGAGTATAAAAGTCGGCCCCTCCCGCGGCTCGCCACACATGCCTTGTGAGTTAGCTGAGGGACAGTGCTGTTCTATTGGAGTTGCTGTAGGGAGAGTGTTTGTAGTGAGTGTAGGCTTCAAGAACCCCAACGGTCCTTCTTAGGGCCACATCTACGTGTGTGCAGGCTGCTGTTAGCAGTGGAGAAAAAATTTTTTTTTCTCAAAATCGGCAGTGCAGAGCATTGCACCCAGCATTAGGGACAGAAGTGGTGCTTAGGCGGGGAGAGTGTTAGGAGTGAGTGTAGCCTTCAAGAACCTCAACGGTCCTTTCTAGGGCCACATTTAACCGTCTGCAGTACTGTGCTGGCTGCTGTTAGTTGTGTTCCTTTTTTTTTTTTTTCTCAAAATCGGCGGTGCAGAGCATTGCACCCTGCATTGATACTACAGGCACAGAATTGTGTAGGCAGGGCCACAACACAGTTATTAGTCATTGAATAGGCACAGTGGGCCTTTCCTTTTAAACAAAAGGGAAAAAATTATATTTGCCCTGCCTCTGTCAGTCCTAAGGGCTCTGTGTACGTGTGTGCTGCGTGGAGAACGTAAAAAAATCAGACGCAACCAGCTACGGTTGAGTGCAGCCTTGCGCCAATTTCTTTCCTGCCTGGGAAATACCTGCTCTGCCACAGTTAATAACTCTGCAACAGTAAAGTTCTGTGACACTTTTGCAGGGCCGCAACACAGTTATTAAACTTATTATTATTCATTCACTAGAGGCAGTGGGCCTTTCCTTTTAAACAAAAGGGAAAAAATTATATTTGGCCTGTAGGCTTGCGCCAATTTATTTCCTGCCTGTGAAATCAAATCACTGGTAATACAGCATGCTGAGGGGTAGGGGTAGGCCTAGAGGACGTGGACGTGGCCGAGGACGCGGAGGGCCAAGTGAGGGTGTGGGCACAGGCCGAGCTCCTGATCCAGGTGTGTCGCAGCCGACTGCTGCGCGATTAGGAGAGAGGCACGTTTCTGGCGTCCCCACATTCATCGCCCAATTAATGGGTTCACGCGGGAGACGTTTATTAGAAAATGAGCAGTGTGAGCAGGTCCTGTCCTGGATGGCAGAAAGTGCTTCGAGCAACCTATCGTCCAGCCACAGTTCTGTGCCGTCCACTGCTGCAAATCCGAATCCTCTCTCTGCTGCTCCTTCTTCCTCCCAGCCTCCTCACTCCACTACAATGACACATGCTCAGGAGCGGGAAGACTCCCAGGAACTGTTCTCGGGCCCCTGCTCAGATTGGGCAGCAGTGGTTCCTCTCCCACCAGAGGAGTTTATCGTCACTGATGCCCAACCATTCGAAAGTTCCCGGGGTCCAGGGGATGAGGCTGGGGACTTCCGCCAACTGTCTCAAGAACTTTCTGTGGGTGAGGAGGACGATGACGATGAGACACAGTTGTCTTGCAGTGAGGTAGTAGTAAGGGCAGTAAGTCCGAGGGAGGAGCGCACAGAGGATTCGGAGGAAGAGCAGCAGGACGATGAGGTGACTGACCCCACCTGGTGTGCAACGCCTACACAGGACAGGTCTTCAGAGGGAGAGACACGGGCAGCAGCAGGGCAGGTTGCAAGAGGCAGTGCAGTGGCCAGGGGTAGAGGCAGGGCCAGACCGAATAATCCACCAAGTGTTTCCCAAAGCACACCCTCGCGCCATGCCACCCTGCAGAGGTCGAGGTGCTCTAAGGTCTGGCAGTTTTTCACAGAGACGCCTGACGACCGACGAACAGTGGTGTGCAACCTTTGTCGCGCCAAGATCAGCCGGGGAGCCACCACCAACAGCCTCACCACCACCAGCATGCGCAGACATATGATGGCCAAGCAAAGCACCCCACAAGGTGGGACGAAGGCCGTTCACCACCTCCGGTTTGCACCGCTGCCTCTCCCCCTGTGCCCCAACCTGCCACTGAGATCCAACCCCCCTCTCAGGACACAGGCACTACCGTCTCCTGGCCTGCACCCACACCCTCACCTCCGCTGTCCTCGGCCCCATCCAGCAATGTCTCGCACCGCACAGTCCAGCCGTCGCTAGCGCAAGTGTTGGAGCGCAAGCGCAAGTACGCCGCCACGCAACCGCACGCTCAATCGTTAACCGTCCACATAGCCAAATTTATCAGCCTTGAGATGCTGCCGTATAGGGTTGTGGAAACGGAGGCTTTCAAAGCTATGATGGCGGCGGCGGCCCCGCGCTACTCAGTTCCCAGTCGCCACTACTTTTCTCGATGTGTCGTCCCAGCCCTGCACGACCACGTCTCCCGCAACATTGTACGCGCCCTCACCAATGCGGTTAGTGGCAAGGTCCACTTAACTACGGACACGTGGACAAGCACAGGTGGGCAGGGCCACTACATCTCCCTGACGGCACATTGGGTGAATTTAGTGGAGGCTGGGACAGAGTCAGAGCCTGGGACCGCTCACGTCCTACCCACCCCCAGAATTGCGGGCCCCAGCTCGGTGGTGGTATGTTCGGCGGTGTATGCTTCCTCCACTAAAGCACCCTCCTCCTCCTCCTCCTCCTCCTCCTCAACCTCTGTCTCGCAATCTAGATGTGTCAGCAGCAGCAGGACGTCGCCAGCAGTCGGTGTCGCGCGGTGTGGCAGCACAGCGGTGGGCAAGCGTCAGCAGGCCGTGCTGAAACTACTCAGCTTAGGAGATAGGAGGCACACGGCCCACGAACTGCTGCAGGGTCTGACACAGCAGACCGACCGTTGGCTTGCGCCGCTGAGCCTCCAACCGGGCATGGTCGTGTGTGACAACGGCCGTAACCTGGTGGCGGCTCTGCAGCTCGGCAGCCTCACGCACGTGCCATGCCTGGCCCACGTCTTTAATTTGGTGGTTCAGCGCTTTCTGAAAAGCTACCCACGCTTGTCAGACCTGCTCGTAAAGGTGCGCCGGCTCTGCGCACATTTCCGCAAGTCCCACACGGACGCTGCCACCCTGCAACATCGCTTTAATCTGCCAGTGCACCGACTGCTGTGCGACGTTGCCACACGGTGGAACTCTACGCTCCACATGTTGGCCAGGCTCTATGAGCAGCGTAGAGCTATAGTGGAATACCAACTCCAACATGGGCGGCGCAGTGGGAGTCAGCCTCCTCAATTCTTTTCAGAAGAGTGGGCCTGGTTGGCAGACATCTGCAAGGTCCTTGGAAACTTTGAGCAGTCGACCCAGGTGGTGAGCGGCGATGCCGCAATCATTAGCGTCACCATTCCTCTGCTCTGCATCTTGAGAAGTTCCCTGCAAAGCATAAAGGCAGATGCTTTGCGCTCGGAAACGGAGGCGGGGGAAGACAGTATGTCGCTGGATAGTCAGAGCACCCTCCTTTCTATATCTCAGCGCGTTCAGGAGGAGGAGGATGAGGAGGATGAGGAGGAGGGGGAAGAGACAGCTTGGCCCACTGCTGACGGTACCCATGCTGCTTGCCTGTCATCCTTTCAGCGTGTATGGCCTGAGGAGGGGGAGGCGGAGGAGGAGGAGGAGGAGGAGGATCCTGAAAGTGATCTTCCTAGTGAAGACAGCCATGTGTTGCATACAGGTACCCTGGCACACATGGCTGACTTCATGTTAGGATGCCTTTCTCGTGACCCTCGCGTTACACGCATTCTGGCCACTACGGATTACTGGGTGTACACACTGCTCGACCCACGCTATAAGGAGAACCTTCCCACTCTCATTCCCGAAGAGGAAAGGGGTTCGAGAGTGATGCTATACCACAGGACCCTGGCGGACAAGCTGATGGTAAAATTCCCATCCGACAGCGCTAGTGGCAGAAGGCGCAGTTCCGAGGGCCAGGTAGCAGGGGAGGTGCGGAGATCGAGCAGCATGTACAGCCCAGGCAGTGCAACAGTCTTTAAGGGCCTGGACAGCTATATGGCTCCCCAGCAAGACTGTGTCACCGCTCCCCAGTCAAGGCTGAGTCGGCGGGAGCACTGTAAAAGGATGGTGAGGGAGTACGTAGCCGATCGCACGACCATCCTTGGTGACGCCTCTGCCACCTACAACTACTGGGTGTCGAAGCTGGACACGTGGCCTGAACTAGCGCTGTATGCCCTGGAGGTGCTTGCTTGTCCTGCGGCTAGCGTCTTGTCGGAGAGGGTGTTTAGTGCGGCTGGGGGAATCATCACAGATAGGCGTACCCGCCTGTCAACCGACAGTGCCGACAGGCTAACACTGATCAAGATGAACAAAGCCTGGATTTCCCCAGACTTCTCTTCTCCACCAGCGGACAGCAGCGATACCTAAGCAATACGTAGGCTGCACCCACGGATGGAAGCTACGTTCTCTCTCACCATCCAAAACGGGGACATTTCTGCTTCATCAATCTGTGTCTAATATTCCTCCTCCTCCTCCTGCTCCTCCTCCTGAAACCTCACGTAATCACGCTGAACGGGCAATTTTTCTTAGGGCCACAAGGCTCACTCATCTAATTTTTCTAAACAATTTTTATATGTTTCAATGCTCTTAAAAGCGTTGAAACTTTAACTTGAACCAATTTTTCGTTAAACTGGGCTGCCTCCAGGCCTAATTACCACCTAAGCCACATTAACCAAAGCGATTAATGGGTTTCACCTGCCCTCTTGGTTGGGCATGGGCAATTTTTCTGATGTACATTAGTACTGTTGATACAGCAATTTTTGTGGGCCCTCGCCTACAGTGTAATCAAATAAATTTTTAGCCCACCTGCATTACAGCTGACGTGACGTTACATCAGCTGTGTTGAGCACTGCAATGGGATATTTTTATGTACCACCGGTGGGTTCCAGGGAGCCACCCATGCTGTAGGTGCACACGGAGTTTAACCTACATGTGTCTACTTATAAAGAACCCCAGTCTGACTGGGGCATGCAGTGTGGGCCGAAGCCCACCTGCAATAAACCTGACGTTACCTCAGCTGTGTTGGGCAATGCAATGGGATATTTTTGTGTACCGCCGGTGGGTTCCAGGGAGCCACCCATGCTGTCGGTCGACAGGGACTTCACAATAGGGAGTTGTACCTGCCTGTGTCTATGAATTAAAAAGCCTGGTCTGACTGGGGCATGCAGAGACACCTTGACAGAATGAATAGTGTGTGGCACATAGGTTCCCCATTGCTATGCCCACGTGTGCAGCTCCTGATGGCGGTGGCACAGGATTCTATTTCTCATTGCTTCTGTACAGCATTGTGGGCTATCGCCCCGCCCCTTTTAAAGAGGGTCGCTGCCTAGCCGTGCCAACCTCTGCAGTGTGTGCCTGCGGTTCCTCCTCATGGCAGACGCACTTCTAAATAGACATGAGGGTGGTGTGGCATTAGGGCAGCTGAAGGCTGCGCAGGGACACTTTGGTGTGCGCTGTGGGGGGGAGGGGGGGCGGTTGGGCAGCATGTAACACAGGAGAAGTGGCAGCGGAGTGTCATGCAGGCAGTGATTGTGCTTTGTTGGAGGTAGTGTGGTGCTTAGCTAAGGTATGCCATGCTAATGAGGGCTTTTCAGAAGTAAAAGTTTTTGGGAGGGGGGGGCCCCACTCTTGCCGCTATTGTGACTTAATAGTGGGACCTGTGAACTTGAGATGCAGCCCAACATGTTGCCCCTCGCCTGCCCTATCCGTTGCTGTGTCGTTCCCATCACTTTCTTGAATTGCCCAGATTTTCACACAAGGAAACCTTAGCGAGCATCGGCGAAATACAAAAATGCTCGGGTCGCCCATTGACTTCAATGGGGTTCGTTACTCGAAACGAACCCTCGAGCATCGTGATAATTTCGTCCCGAGTACCGAGCACCCGAGCATTTTGGTGCTCGCTCATCTCTAGAGGAGACACATATTAGATATTAGTAAAAGCTTTCTAACAGTGAGGGTGATCAATAAGTGAAACAGGTTACCACGGGAGGTGGTGAGTTCTACTTCAATGGAAATCTTCAAACAGAGGCTGGACAAATATCTGTCTGGGATGATTTAGTGATCCTGCATTGAGCAGGGGGTTGGATCCAATGACCCTGGAGGTCCTTTCCAACTCTACCATTCCATAATTCTATGACTCATCGGGCCATGACACGTTGCCAGTCTTCTAAGGTTCAGTTAGCAAACTCACAAGCCCAGGTGAGGTGCTGTGTCCAGTGCTTTGTTAAAACAGGCACTCTGATGGGTTTTCGACTCTAGTATTTCTTGGAAGCCAAAGAACACAGCAGTAACCCCCCGCTACCCAGTCAGTGGGTGAAATTTAACAAAAAGAAACTAAGGCCTAGTGCCCAAGGTCGTGACAGGCTCCGCAAAAGGAAATCCGCAGCGGAGTCCGTCACGGCGCCCCCCAGAGACCCCATACTCACCTCCGGATCCCCTGCCTGATGTCCCGCATCCCTTGCCGGCACGCATGCGCAGTGCAGAACATGATGCGCCGGCATTGTCATATGACACGCCCGCAGTGTCACATGATGCGCCCGCAGCGTCACATGACGCGCTGGCCGTGTCATATGACGTAGGCGTCAGTGGGTGGGGAAGCATTTTCAGGCGCTACAGAGGAAGATAGCGTGACGGACAGATTCCATTGACTGCAATGGAAGCAGTCCGCATGTACACCTGTGGCAAATAGAACATGCCGCGGGTGATTACGGGTGATTTCACGGGGCAAAATTCCACGATGAAATTCCGCACCGTGAGCATTGCACTATTAGGGTCAATAGAACCTAATAGCTGCAGGGCAACGTCGCGGATTTCCACCACATGATACGGGGTGGAAATCCACCAGTGGGAATTAGGCCTAATTTGTCAACATATTCTCAAGACTCATTATTCTGTTATCAATGGAGCTGAGTGAGAGATTTTGTTTAAGGGTGGATGAGTTGCTGTTTCCATTGATACCATTTTGGGGTACATACAACTTTTTTGGTCACACATTTTTCCATATTCAGGAAACAAAGTGTCTAAAAAACATCAATTCTGGTATTGTTTTTTTTTTTTTTTTTTTCCACGCTTCTATGGTATTCACTATGTGGAACAAATAGCCTGAAAATGTTAAAGGGGTTGTCCCGCGAAACAAAGTGGGGGTATACACTTCTGTATGGCCATATTAACGCACTTTTTAATGTACATTGTGCATTAATTATGAGCCATACAGAAGTTATCAGAAGTTATTCACTTACCTGTTCAGTTGCTAGCGTCCTCGTCTCCATGGTGCCGTCTAATTTTCAGCGTCTAATCGCCGGATTAGACGAGCTTGCGCAGTCCGGTCTTCTTCTTTTCTGAATGGGGCCGCTCGTGCCGGAGAGCGGCTCCTTGTAGCTCCGCCCCGTCACGTGCCGATTCCAGCCAATCAGGAGGCTGGAATCGGCAATGGACCGCACAGAAGCCCTGCGGTCCACCGAGGGTGAAGATCCCGGCGGCCATCTTCACCAGGTAAGTAAGAAGTCACCGGAGTGCGGGGATTCAGGTAAACACTCTCCGGTTTTCTTTTTTAACCCCTGCATCGGGTTTGTCTCGCGCCGAACGGGGGGACTATTGAAAAAAAAAAAACTTGTTTCAGCGCGGGACAACTCCTTTAATGTTTAGGTCATTATAGATGCAGAGTCCAATTCTGTACTTTTTTTTAGTGTATGTTTTAATTGTTTCCACTAATAAACAACTTGATAACGTAAAAAAGATTTTTTTCATCTTGATTTTATTTTTCCTAAAATCTTTGTGTCTTTGCTACTAATAAAGGTTATGGTATTAATTGGAGTTGAGTGTTTTTCTATTCAGTGCCCACCTTTTTTTTTGAAGTGGTTGCGTAGTCCAGGGTTTTAAGGCCATTTAGACTTGATTATCTCTCAAAATACGCTCAAAACACATCTTTTGAGCGATAATCATTGCATGTAAATGTGCCCATCTTTCAGTTTTCTGCCGAAAATCCGTAGTTCAGCAGAACAGCTGATAAGACAGACCGCACGCTGTGCTCTGCAGGTGAGCGCTGATAACAGCTGATTACATTGTCTCAGCTGTTCTCAGCCATTAGCCCCACTGGCAGAACGAAGAGAATTAATTCAGAGAATAAATTCATTTCCCAGAGGTTCACATGTTACTAATTGATACTAATAGGCATTAGTACCAATTAGTAGATTATGCAAAATGATTTCTGAAAAGCCATTTTTTGAGCGGTTGTCTTCATGTCTAAATGCACCTTTACAAAGTAGGTACCTCAGGACATGGCACAAGCTACTGGACCTTGGAAATATTCTTTACATGTAACCACATATTCTCACTAAGGGCTCAGTCACACGGGCACCAATGTGCCCGTGTTCCTCTACGATAAGACGGCTACACTGCAGGTGCGGACAACTCTCCACACCACCGGAAGAAAGAACACATGACTGGCTCCATTGCCGGTCATATGTTCTTTCTTCCGGCGGTGCAGAGAGTCGTCCGCACTTGCAGTGTGGCCGTCTTCTTCATGCAGTAACACTGGCGCATCGGCACCCATGTGACTGAGCCCTAAGGGTAAATGCAGACGGGCGGAAATTCCGCGGTGAGATTTCCCGCAGAATTTCGGCCACTACTCGCTATCATAGTATTGCATGCATGCGCACAATCCTATGCAGACAGCTGTGATTTGACTGCGTTAAAAATCTCACACAGTAAACAAATCGCAGCATTTCCTATTTCTGTGCGAGCCTCACAGAGGCCCGCACAGAAATGTCGCTGGTGATGCGCCGGCTCTGCTCAGAAAACCTTTTTAATGTGTTTTAACACTTATCTTTTATGTTTTGCACTAAAGATTAAAGGGGTTTTCAGGGACTTTGTTATTTGTGCCTTTTACTTAAAATTAGCTAACAATATCAGATTGGTGGAGGTCCGACTCCTGGCATCGATCAGCTGACTCAAGGGGCCATGGCACGCGTCCCCTTCATTGTTTACCAGGCAGAGTGCCTGGTGCATTGTAACACATCTTAGTCCTATTCACTTGAATGGCAGAAGGCCGCAGAGAGCTGCAGTACCTGGCACAGCCAGTACCAGATCTACAGAGCTCTGTCTGTTAAACAATGATGAGGCCATAGAAAACCCCTTTGAACTCTTAATGACCATCCATGTGCATTTTACAGCGAGTATCCCATGCCAGGGAGAGCAGATGTTCAATTGTCACTTGACAGTCTGGCACTTGCTCAAACAGCAGGAACCAGAGAAACCTCCGATCGTCACTGACTAATCCTTTACAAGCGGCGGTCAATATGACTGCAGCATGTTAAAGGCTGAGAGAGGGAGGGGGTTCCCTCTATTACCCACTGGACCCCCAAGATGCCATCAATTGGTTGCATTTGGTTGTCATACCATCCAACTGCTTGAAGATGGCCTCCAGGTCTGCCATGTACGGTGACCTATGAGGTTCAGCCTGTGGCTGAGCTTCATAGACAATTTAATTTAATATACGGCTATACTAAAAGTATAGCGGTGTATTATAAGCAACATAAAAGGTAGAGATATTGATGTCTGATGGTGGAACAAAGATTAAAAAGTTAAAAAAAATGTAAAAAAATATTAAAGAAAGAATGAAAATAAAAGTGTTAAAACTTCACCTTTCCCCCTTCATTATGTACAAAAAATATATATCTATATCATTACGAATATTTTGTTACCGCGTTTGTAATTAGTTGGTAAATTATTTTACCCACACAAAAAACATGGCAAAAAATAGCTAATTTTGTAAATCTCACCTCACAATAAATTAAATAGAAAGCGATCAAAAAGTCCTATGGGTCACCTAATGGTACGGATGAAAATTTGAATTTGTCTGGAAAAAATAAGAAACCTCAAACTACACAGTTGACCAAGAAAAATAAATGTTGGGGGTCTATGAATGCGATGATAAAAAAAACAAAACATTCTTTAAAAAAAAAAAAAATGGTGAGAAAAAAAATCAAAATATTTTTTAAAACTATATAAGTTTGGTATTGCTGGAATCGTACCGACCCGCAGAATTAATTTACATATTGTTTATACTGCATGGTGAACACCGTAAAACAAAAAAAAAAAAAAGTGTTTTCAGTTTACAAAAGTAGCAAATTATAAAAAAACTGTATAAACTTTGTATCACCAGAATCGTGTTGACCCAAAGAATAATGTCATCACATCATTTATTCTGCACGCTGAATGCCGTGAAAATGAAATTAAAGAAACAATAGTGATTTTTTTTTTCTCAACCCCCCCAACATATTATATCTACTCCAAAATGATGTAATAAAACATACAACTTGTCCCGCAAAAAAACAAGCCCTTTGAAAAATTTTAAAGTAATGGCTCTAGGAATGTCTCAATGAAAAAACTGATAAATTGGTTCGTCCTTGGGACATAAAATGGGTCCGTGCGTAAGGGGTTAAGTTACATGACAGCCATGGTGGACGTCTCATGGCTTCTGCACCAATACACTGGAACAGACTCCAGTATAATACATGTGAATGGGGTTTTAGAGCCGCACTTAGATATTGTACAAAAATAAAACAACACAAATTTCCGGGTATTGGGGGTTCTGTCAGCAGGTTTTAATATTTGCCTGCAATGAAGGCGCTGCACACAGGTATATTATGTCACCAAACAATGGAAACATTGCAGAAACCTGAAGGGCCGCCATTATAAAACAATGGTGTCTTTGGGTGACTATAAATGAATGCCATGATGGTAAAGGCAGCCTAAGCAGTACATGTATCAGTGCTGTATACGCAGTATGCCCCGATCTGCATGACATCCCTACCATGATGATGTCACAATCCAGACAGCGGTTAACATTCTAGCAGCTGCTTGGCTGGCCACACAGTGTTGTTGGTGGGACGCAGTCGCATCCTGGTGACACTGTGCTCGTACTTTTCAGAGTTTCTCTATAGGATTGAAAACTTTTATTGTGATAAAAGCTCATCTGTTGAAAACTTTTTGAAAGCTCATCAGGTAAGAAGTTTTATTTTTAAGGACCTCAAGCAAAAGGTGGTGTAATTGCTGATACCAAGCTATCAGGTCATTTGTATCATAGTCCAAATATGGGGCGCTGGTAAATGCATTATTTAGGGGGTGGGAATGTACAAGCCAATGTTATAATTGTACCCCCTTCTATAAGGTAACACCATGGTGTCCGTGTAATGAGATAGTTGATTTTGTTCAATTCCTCTGTCAGTGGTTGTAATATGATAGCAGATCGCTGTATGTAATTCACCTCATATTATTAGGTAGCTCAGTGACCGGATATGTACAGATGCAGCAAAGTTCAACTTGACGCTTAGGCCGGGTTTACACGGTCATATTTGCATTATGTATAATGCGTGAAAACCAGCACACATGACAAGCAGTGAACAGAATGCGTTGATTTCAATGGGTTTGTTCACATGTGTGTATTTTGCACACACATGTTGGTCGCACAAACAAATATGTGACATGTCCTATTTTCTGCGCAGTGCAAGAGCGCACTGAAATCAATGGGCTTGCATAAATGCGCCAAACACACTCAGGTAACCTGCAAGTTTGAGGCACATATCCGCACATCAATGTTATGGAGCCTCGCCTTCCGATCATGCGTCATATTAACCCAACACACACGTAGGACATAAATGTACCTCCTGGGGCGCGAAGGGGATAAGGAGCACTGGGGCTACTGGGGCTGATACTGGGGGCTACTGGATGTGTCCGGGGGTCTGTGTTCAGTAAGTGATCCACTTTCTCTCTTCTCTTTCCAGAGCTTTCTTTACCTCCGCTCCCCCTTAGGGGGCGAGGGGACGGATTGTCCTCCTCCTGCTTGGAAGAGACCTAACTGTTCTGCATACTGAGGTAAGACCACCATCATCTTCTATACAATCTGCACTGCTTGCTTGGAAAATTCCCATTTTTTCTATCTTGTAATTAATACCAGTTCCTGAGTGGGCTAGTAATATTTTCATTTGCTGCCACATCAACATTAGCCGGGGACCAGATTTCAGCTCTCTTTTTGTCCATAAGAGACTTATAAGGCCATGCATGCTCCTCTGGGAAATATGCAAATATGGAAGATGGAACAATACCTCTGCATCGCCCCCTATTGAAAGGCAGCATTCCTGCAAGTCAATGTAGACTTTTTAGACAAGCCTTATAATAATGACTGGGAATTGTAAACTAAGCCAGAATACCATACACAGACAGCTGCTTCTGGGTTTTTGACCTACTGCACACTAATTAGGGGCAAAAACTATGAAACAGCTGTCTGGGTGATGGTGAAATCACTGAAGAGTACAAGAGGGTCCGGGGGCCTTTTTTAAAGCAATACAATATTAGATGTTATAGCCACTAATTACTCCAGAAGGGTCAGTGATCCAGGGATTATTCCGATTGCCAGACTAGAGTCAGCAAGAAATTTTTCCACTTGAATGGGGAAAATTGTTTTTTATCTCATTTTTTTGCCTTTCTTTGGACAAACCTTAGTGATGTAATGTAATAAGTGGTCAACGTATAGCTGTTATTTGTGCACCAGCCCGTATGCTATAGTTAATTAGGCACTGAATGATATGGTTATATGGACATATTTATATGCCCTATAAGCCAGGACGGGGATTATTGCCTCATTAAAACCCTATGTTTTTTGGGACTAACATGGAAAGAAATCTTTTCTTCTTTAGCAGAAACATGCCTGCCAAGGACGGCAGAAGAAGTGAGCAGCCCGGTCTGCCATACTACCCCCATAAACTGCGTGTGGGCGAGTACTATATTGGCAGAACCATAAACCAAGGTTCTTTTGGAAAGGTTGCTGAAGGCCTGCATTTTCCAACCGGCCACAAGGTAGAGTTTTCATTTATTATAAGGAGAATATTGTAGCATCATTCATCACCTACATTACATTACAACCAATGACACAGACCAATACCCACACCGGTATAGCAGAGCTGAATTGTTTTAATGTAGAAGAGCTGTTAATCATGCGCCAGTGTGCCAGCATGTGCCATCATATTGCTAGATGGTATCTCTGAGGTTCATAGGACGGCATGTAAACCCTCTCAGTTACCTGAGGGATCAAGGTGAAGAACAGAATTGCTATAATGATGAATTCACCTCTGCTATATATCTTAGTATAGTGAATATTCAAGGTTTGGGGTAATTTCCGTTTGCTAACTGCACATCATGTATCCTGTCTGTAATATAGGTCGCCGTAAAAATCATAAACAAGGCCAAATCCCTAAAGACTCCCACCTCAATAAAGAACCTGCAGAGGGAAATAAGACTCCAAAAGATGATCAAGCACCAAAACATTGTGCCCTTGTATGAAGCGTATGAGACCGGAAGTTCATACTATCTAGTGATGGAGCTCTGCGAGGGCGGTGACCTATTTGACCAACTTATTGCAAAAAAGAAGATCGAAGAACATCAAGCCAAACCGTACATCAGGCAAATTATAACAGCAGTAGAACATCTACATAAAAAGGGGATTGTACACAGGTAAACAATCTTCATGCACTGTATATTCCATATATTCACATTCTATATACATTGCATTACTTATTGTGCTCTGATCCTGAATTCTACGATTCTAGCATTACATTTCTGGAGGCTTCAGAGCTGAAACCTCCTGTCATTTTTCACTAAGTCAATGTTCTTACAAAGCTTCCTCCAGTGATTGACATTTTGGAAAGTGGCGTTACTGCAATAATCTGGTGTGTGAGGCATAACCGCCTCACTGCATTATACAGGGGCTCAGCTAAGCTGTTATGGAGGAGTCCGCCACCAAGCTTCTTGGCGGTTTCCAACAAAAACCAGAAGAACTGTGACTGCAGCTCTGGGTTGTAACATTCAGGACCGGGGCCGGATACATAATGCAATGCAGTTACTTCATGGCGGCTCAGAAATGCCATACATATAATAAAGTAATGGTTTCTCCACACGACCATATTTGCGCACGCAAAAACAGAGAATAGAAACCAATGATTTTATTGGGTATGTTCTCAGGAGTGCGTTTTTCACACTTGTTAAAAAGTAGGACCTGCTACTATTTCTATTTTCCTGCGTTTTGCACAACAAAAGTCCTATAGAGGTCTACATGAGGTGCGCAAATACACAAGGGGAAGGGCGAAACACTGCATAAAAGGGAAAAAACACATCTGGAGCTCATTAGGCTAATTAGCCATTTAATCCACAGATAGGGTGTGTCGTGGGTGAAATGGCTCTGCATGCCCAAAAAGTTCAGCACTCGCCTCGTTCATGTTCTGCAGTGAGCGGTTTTGCATACACTCATGTGAAGCCACCCTAAACATGATTTCCATTACCTTCTACTTAGCTTGTAATTTATTATTACTGAACTGATTGATCATTTCCTTTGTTATTTATAGAGATATCAAATTAGAAAACATCCTACTGGATGAAGATAACAACATAAAACTCGTGGGTAAGTAACTTTCCTGCTGATGCCCCGCACAGCGCCTTCCATGAATGCTTCAGTGATGACTCCTCAGCATAGAAAGAGCAGAAGTGTAAATAAATGAGATACAATTCCTACTAGACTTGTGTAGGATATGAATCCATATAGAAATATGAGTCACTTCTTAGGACTATTTTTTATGATTTTACAGATTTTGGCCTTAGCAACACCATCGGCTATTATGGATCATGCCCCCAGCCATTGAGAACGCAGTGTGGCACAAGAGCCTATGCGGCACCTGAGTTACTTGCGGGCAAGCCGTATGATTCAAAAGTTGACGTCTGGTCAATGTAAGTAGACTTAGCTGGTTTTATAAGGAGTCCTCAGGCCCCGCTGGCTTCTCCCCGCCCAGATCACCCAGACGGACATGTCTCTTTCTATATACAAACAAGGAGAGACCTGTCAGAGTAGACAATCTGGGCAAGAAGAAGCCAGTGCCGTTCGCCGGCAGGAGAAACCAGATGATGGATTCTAGTAAAAGCTTCCATTTAGCACAATTGTACAAATACAACAATATGGATGATTTCTAACTCACCTCTTTGATTTGTATTCTCTATTTCAGTGGAGTCACCATTTATGCTATGCTGACCGGCAACTTCCCTTATACATCAGAGCTGGACAACGGAAGCAACATACTGAACCAACTGAAAGAAAAACCAATAGCATTTCCATCAGACCTTTCTAAAGGTAACACTCAGTGTATGACGGGGGGCTGTTACCATCACACATGGGACATAAAGCATTGCCTCCAGAACTTGTCTCTGTAGTGTCTAGAACAAGAATATATACACGGATTTATTTTGTAAATGTCATTTTAAATTAGGAGCCGTAAACTTCATGAAAAAACTCCTGCAGCCGGACCCCAGAAAAAGACCATCTCTGAAGACGCTCCTCAAAAACAAGTGGTTAAATGATAAGAGCTCCATCTAGCTAAAGGTAATCATTTGTTTCTGTTGTTTTTATATCTTTACCATATTTTGCAGCTATGCAGATATTGTCATCGCTCCCATCTCTCCCTTTCTCTTTTCTCCATCTCAGCGCTTACTCACGCAAACGTATATCGGACGCTTTCCTTGACTGGCCAATACATGCGACCATCTGATGCATTGAATTCCAAGGAATCAGTTCAGATGGACGATTTTCCAGTGCATAAAATGGCCGTCCCGAAAAGATAGCGCAAATGGTGCGCATTCCGGCCGGCCATTTTTATGCCAGGCAAAAAAGATGGTTCTGGAACTATCTTCCAGCCGGAATAAAGCAGCTAGTCCCATAGACTTCTATGGGAGCCTACGGGAGCTGTCGAAAAAAGGGAGGTGAGAGGGATTTTATCAGAGGCTCTGCTGAATTCCCTCCCCCTTCCCTCCCCCTCTCCGTCCCATGGCGGCATCCAGCAAGGGGAGGGGACAGGAGATTAGCACACTAGCGCCCGCCCCATCACACCCCCTCCCTTTGCAACAGCCGGCGAGGGGCGGAGAGGGGGCAGGAGTTTAACATACTTGTACAAACTTGAACTTGTGGTTTTCTGTTTTCATTTGGATAACGACTGATAAAATTTTTAAAGTCTTTTAGCAAAAGCAAATCTACTCATGTGCCACATGATTAATTGTGAAGAGCTCTGAATTCACATGGGCGAGAGCGTGTTCCACCCTACATTCTCGGACACGAGTCGCATCGCACAACACCCGGACACCCGCGTTGTCTGTGTGCCGAGCAGGAGACGCACATCTGCATGAGAGTAGAACATGCTGTGATTTTTCCGTCTTACACCATCGCTGCGAGAGAAAAGTCGCCCATCTAAATTCACCGCTCACGAATAACGGGTTGTATTTTCAAGGAAGTTTTGTGCATATCACAATGCACAAAACTCGCACGATTTTCTCACTCTGGGAGTACTTTCACGCGGGTATGTCGTTTATAAGGGTGGCTCATTATAATGTTATTGTGATGATATAACAGATCGCTTTGTTACTCGCATCCACTCAGGTATTCTCATGTTTCATTATTCTTCTAGGGCCCAGTCTACACCTGAAACCAGCCTGATGCCCCTGAGAGAAAAACCGAGTCTTCATGAAAAAGAAAACACCTTAAAATTTCATTCTAATTCCTACCTTCCCCTTACCCTTCTTCCTTTTCTTACCCTTTCCCCCTTTTACCATTGATATCAGAGGCATAATTTGAAGCTTCTGGGCCCCAATACAAAATCTGTACCAGGGCCCCCAAATATAATGCTTAATTTATAGTACGGGGCTCCCTATATGGAAAAGAGTGGCCTTATGGGACCCCTAAGGCTCCTGGGCCCAGGAGCAAGCACATCCCCTGCATCCTCTATGGTTACGCCACTGATTGATATCCCTCCATCTCTTTGCTTTTTTACCCCAGCCTTCTTTGTCCTATTGTACTCCTCCTTCCCTATATTTAATTTAAAAAATTGAAAAAGTTATAAAAGAATTTCTCTACTTAAAACAAATCCTTAGTTTGTGTTTCTTCCAATCTTTCTGTTCTCCGTCTGATGAGTTTAGGGTGTCTTTACACAGGACAACTGTCTTTCAAAAAATTTCTCTAAAGAGCGAATGTAAGCGATGATTGCTCCGTGTAAGCATGGCCACCAGCAGGATGATGAGAATTGGTTCACTAGTCACTTGGTTTAAGCTCACCTAAAAGTAGTCCCCGATTGGTTAATTATCATCTGGTATAAACAGGTAATCATTTGTCTTCGAACAACGAGCCAATAATTTTGCAGAGACGCGCTTCAGCACCCGCAAAAATGAACAAATCAAGAACATTGGTTCTGTGTAAAACGCTAAAACAATATTTATTCATATGCTAACAACTCACTCAAGTGACTATTCCAAGTGACTATTAGAATGGCAGTTGACCCATTTAAAGGCATCCTTGGAGTATGATCATTAGCAGGTTGCAGAGCAGGCTAGGGTGGTAGATATGGAGAAGATATAGGGAAGTGCAGCACTGTGGAGAGCATTATGGTTGAGAATGAGGAGTTTATATTGTAATCTACAGTGGACAGCAACCAGTACAATGACTGGCACAGGGTGGAGGAGTCCATACAGTGATTGGCACAGAGTGGAGACATCAGTACAGTGCGTGGCACAGGGTGGAAGCGTCATTACAGTGACTGGCACAGGATGGAGGCATCAGTACATTGACTGGCACAGGTTGAAGCACATTAAATGGGTTTTGGTATTTAAGAAAAAAAAAAAATCAATACTTACCTATTCCTCCCCAGACCATCTTCTTACAGCATCTTCTACAGTCCCCGGGTCACCCCACCGCAAACCATCCAGATTTTCTTCTTCTTGTTATGATGTGTCCATTGCCAGCATTCTTCTTCCTGCCGGCTAATGTTCGCTACATGAGTAGTGACGTAACGTTAACTACCTAGCAGGGAATGCTGAGCTATTGCAGAGACTGTGCATGTGCTCTGTCTCTCTGCAAGAGTATATAAACTCTCGCGGCGAGACAGCGAAGAATCGGTTAGACAAGTAGAGAGCAAGCAACACTTAAGCTTGATAAAGACCACGCAAGTTGGTTGAAACGTTGTTTTAGTGGACCGAATAAAGATACATCTACAGATGTGATTTTTTACCAAGAAGTGTCCTGAGTAGTGCTTGCTCTCTACTTGTCTTGACGATTACTGGTGAATTCCTTGGAGTCA
This sequence comes from Eleutherodactylus coqui, assembly GCF_035609145.1. Lineage (NCBI taxonomy): Eukaryota > Metazoa > Chordata > Amphibia > Anura > Eleutherodactylidae > Eleutherodactylus > Eleutherodactylus coqui. Next base: position 199,330,515 of record NC_089839.1, read on the forward strand.
GAGCCCGGATGACAAGCATACATCTATCCAGCTTCCTCTCTGACTGTGGATGGATGGTCATGCTGTCGATAATTACATTCATTTAAAAAGAATCGGCTGGCTGGAGGTGAGGTGACCTGGAGGACTGCAAGAGCCAGGAAAAGATCAACAAGGAGAATATGCAGTAAGTAGGCTGCCTGGGGAGGAATGGGTAAGGATTGATTTTTTTCTAGTGACAGATCCTCTTTAACTAAATATTCACAGTGCAGGCAGAAAAAGCAAAGGCCCGTTTACACGCAATACTATCGCTCAAAATTCGTTCAAACAAGTGATAATCGTTACATGTAAATGCTGCCATCATGCACTTTTTGTCTGAACAATGATTTTAAGTTGAAAGAGATATTGAATCTCTCAACAGACTGCATGCTGTGTTGTCCACAGGAGCCAGGGATTACATTGTATTCTGCTGGCAGCCCTGGAGAGAGCGGTACAGCTCTGTCTACAGCTGGGAGTGTGAGTAATCACATGCTGGGCTTTGCAAACAGCTCCTGGAGGCCCCTTTACATGCAAATGAATATGATAAAGTGTTAATGGACATAAATATCCATTAACACTTTGTGCAAAAAGATCACCAAAACTTCCAATCGTTTGAAAAACTATCTTGCCCTGTAAATGGGCCGTAAGTGAGCCTCTGTGACTTTTTCAAGACCTAATTGGCAAAAAGAGTTTTAATAAAAAGGTTTTCTGTCATTAAAAAGAAAAAATATTTATACTTACCTATTTCTTCTCTGTCAGTCTACTTATAAGATCTTCATCTCCTTGATCTCCTGTCTCCTGCAGTCCAGGGGGGTCATCTCACCTTCAGCTGCCTGATTCCTCTGCTTCCTGTGATGATGCGTACATTCACAGGCAGTCTGGTTCCTGCCAGCCAATGTACGCTACATCACAGGTGGAGTGCCAAGCTTCTGCATAGACTGCTCATGCATGTAATCTCGGCAATAGATCAGGAATCCTTCCTAGCCAGTGAAGCCTATGTCACAGTCACGTGACCTTCACTGAAGAATGTGAGGAATACCGGCTTTATAACAAACCGATCTGGCTGGAGGAGACATGAGCCTGGTGACTGCAGAAGGTAAGCAAGGAGAAGATGCTGTAAAAAGACTGCCTGTGGAGGAATAGGTGAGTATAGATTTTTTAAAATGAGAAAACCCCTTTAAGGAAAGGAGATGGAAGTGTGAGTTAAACAGGTGCCTTGCCCATTAATTAAAAGTGCACAAAGCCTTTTCAAGAAAGACTGGTTAATGCAAACAACTTTCAGAAGATCTCACAATACATAACATAGAGACACAAAAGGTTGGAAAAAGCTGCAAAAATTGTTAAGTAACTTGTTGTACAGCAATCCATGGTTAGAGAAATTATGTACAAAAGAAGAAAATTCATTTCAGTGGGTACAAAAAATGAGACTTCAATGACAGCAATGGAGCATTTTGGATTTGACACAGATTTGATGCAATTTCAATGCCAAATCCACTGCAAATATCTGCAGTGTGAACAGGTTAGAGGTGGGTGTCCTGCTAAGATCTCTCCAAGAGCATAATGGGTAATCCTAAAAGTGGTGACAAAGAAGCCACGGGTAACAGCAAAAGGCGTACAGAAGATTCTAGAAAATGCTAAATAAACTCTGTCCATGTGTCCACTAATAGAAAACCAAGTGAACAAAATTAATATTAATGGAGGGACACCACGAGGGAAGGCGCTGTTATCCAAATAAACACTGTGACCTATCTAGTTTTCCTGAGACACCTGGATGCTCCACAATGGTTCTGGGGAAATGTTCTATGGAAAGAGAAGACAAAACTGGAACTTTGTAATATACATTGTGCATTGTAAATTAGGCAAACAGAAGTTATTCACTTACCTTTAGGGATGCCCCCCCTGTGTTGCTTCTCCTGTTGTCCATGGATACGACAAGTCTTCTCCTCTTCTTGTCGAGCTGGCTCCAGGTCTTGACTGGACTGGGACGCGCTTCTTCTGCTCCACGCATGCTCAGTAGAAGTTCTTCTGCCGGGATCGCGCGCTGCTTCAAAAAGCTCTGGTCTGCCTGTAGGGGATGCACAGCCGCTGGATTATCAGCTGAGGTAAGAATCTGTGGGGAGGAGGGGGAGTGGTCGCAGGGGGTGCGAGCTATCAGTAGTCGTGAAGGGGGGGGGGTGCATGGGTGCGAGCTGTTAGTAGTCGCTGGGAGTGTGTGTGTGGGTGCAAGCTGTCAGTAGTCGCTTGGGGGGTGTGCGGGTGCGAGCTGTCAGTAGTCGCTGCGCGGAGAGGGGGTGCGGGTGCGAGCTGTGAGCAGTCGCGCGCGGGGGTGGTGCAGGTGCGAGCAGTCAGTAGTCGCAACGGGGCGGGAGTGTGAGCTGCAGTAGCCGTGGGGGAAGGGGGGGGGGGTGAGTTGCCAGTAGTTGCAGGTGTGACCTGTAAGTAGCTGCCGTGGGGGGGGGGAGGGGTTTGTGTTGTCAGCAGTCGGGGGGCGGGTGCGAGTGCTGAGCTGTCAGTCGGAGGGTGTGGGCGCCGAGCTGTCACTAGTCGGGGCTTGCGGGCGCCAAGCTATCACTAGCCAGGTGGTGCGGGCGCCAAGCTGTCACTAGTTGGGGGGAGGGGAGTGTCCTGTCGCATAGACTTGTCGTGATGGGGTGTGCTGTCACATAGACTTGTCGCGGTGGAGTGTGCTGTCACTTAGACTTGTTGCGGTGGGGTGTGCTGTGACATAGACTTGTCGCTGTGGAGTGTGCTCTCACATAGACTTGTCGCGGCGGGGTGTGCTGTCAGATAGACTTGTCACCAGGGGTCGGGGTGCTGTCACATAGGCTTGTCATGGTGGAGTGTGCCTTTTTTACATAGACTTGTCGCTGTGGAGTGTCCTGTCACATAGACTTGTCGTGGTGGGGTATGCTGTCACATAGACTTGTCGCATTGGGGTGTGCGGTAACATGGACTTCTTGGCGGGGTCGGGGTGCTGTTACATAGACTTGTGATGGTGGGGTGTGCTGTTACATAGACTAGTCACTGTGGAGTGTCCTGTCACAGAGACTTGTCGCGGTGGGGTGTGTTGTCACATGGACTTGTCGCCCTGGAGTGTGCTTTCACCTAGACTTGGCACGTGGGGTGTGCTGTTACATTGACCTGTCATGGTGGGGTGTGCCGTTACATAGACTTGTCGCTGTGGGGTGTGCTGTCACATAGACTTGTCGCGGTGGGGTGTGCTGTCACATAGACTTGTCGCGGTGGGGTGTGCTGTCACATAGACTTGTCGTGGTGGAGTGTGCTGTCACATAGACTTTTCGCGGTGGGGTGTACTCTCACATAGATTTTTCATGGTGGGTTGTGCTGTTACATAGACTTGTCGCTGTGGAGTGTGCTGTCACATAGACTTGTCGCGATGTAGTGTGCTGTGACATAGACTTGTCGCGATGGGGTGTGCTGTCACATAGACTTGTCTTGGTGGGGTGCGCTGTCACATTGACTTGTCGCGGTGGAGTGTGCTGTCACATAGACTTATCGCGGTGAAGTGTGCTGTCCCATAGAGTAGTCGCGATGTAGTGTGCTGTCACATAGATTTGTCGCTGTGGGATGTGCTGTCACATAGACTTGTCGCTGTGGGATGTGCTGTCACATAGACTTGTCGCTGTGGGATGTGCTGTCACATAGACTTGTCATTGTGGGGTGTGATGTTACATAGACTTGTCGCTGTGGAATGTTCTGTCACAGAGAATTATCGCAGTGGGGTGTTCTTTCACATAGACTTGTCGCGTTGGAGTGTGCTTTCACATAGACTTGTCGCGGTGGGGTGTGCTGAAAGATAGATTTGTCACCGGGGGTCGGGGTGCTGTCACATAGGCTTGTCATAGTGGGGTGTGCTGTTCCATAGACTAGTCGCTGTGGAGTGTCCTGTTGCATAGACTTGTCGCGGGGGTGTCTACTGCACATAGAATTTTTGCCGGGGATTGGGGTGCTGTCACATAGACTTCTTATGGTGCGGTGTGCTGTTACATAGACTTGTCGCCGTGGGGGTGTTATGTTACGTAGACTTGTCGCGGTGGGGTGCGCTGTCACATAGACTTGTGGCGGTAAAGTGTGCTGTCACATAGAGTTGTTGCGGTGGGGTGTGCTGTCAGATAAACTGGTCGCTGTGGGGTGTACTGTCAGACAGACTTGTCACCGGGATTCAGGGTGCAGTCACATAGGATCGTCATAGTGGGGTGTGCTGTTACATAGACTAGTCGCTGGGGAGTGTCCTGTCGCATAGACTTGTCGTGATGGGGTGTGCTGTCACATAGACTTGTCGCGGTGGAGTGTGCTGTCACTTAGACTTGTTGCGGTGGGGTGTGCTGTGACATAGACTTGTCGCTGTGGAGTGTGCTCTCACATAGACTTGTCGCGGCGGGGTGTGCTGTCAGATAGACTTGTCACCAGGGGTCGGGGTGCTGTCACATAGGCTTGTCATGGTGGAGTGTGCTTTTTTTACATAGACTTGTCGCTGTGGAGTGTCCTGTCACATAGACTTGTCGTGGTGGGGTATGCTGTCACATAGACTTGTCGCATTGGGGTGTGCGGTAACATGGACTTCTTGGCGGGGTCGGGGTGCTGTTACATAGACTTGTGATGGTGGGGTGTGCTGTTACATAGACTAGTCAGTGTGGAGTGTCCTGTCACAGAGACTTGTCGCGGTGGGGTGTGTTGTCACATAGACTTGTCGCCCTGGAGTGTGCTTTCACCTAGACTTGGCACGTGGGGTGTGCTGTTACATTGACTTGTCATGGTGGGGTGTGCCGTTACATAGACTTGTCGCTGTGGGGTGTGCTGTCACATAGACTTGTCGCGGTGGGGTGTGCTGTCACATAGACTTGTCGCGGTGGGGTGTGCTGTCACATAGACTTGTCGTGGTGGAGTGTGCTGTCACATAGACTTTTCGCGGTGGGGTGTACTCTCACATAGATTTTTCATGGTGGGTTGTGCTGTTACATAGACTTGTCGCTGTGGAGTGTGCTGTCACATAGACTTGTCGCGATGTAGTGTGCTGTGACATAGACTTGTCGAGATGGGGTGGGCTGTCACATAGACTTGTGTTGGTGTGGTGCGCTGTCACATTGACTTGTCGCGGTGGAGTGTGCTGTCACATAGACTTATCGCGGTGAAGTGTGCTGTCCCATAGAGTAGTCGCGATGTAGTGTGTTGTCACATAGATTTGTCGCTGTGGGATGTGCTGTAACATAGACTTGTCGCTGTGGGATGTGCTGTCACACAGACTTGTCGCTGTGGGATGTGCTGTCACATAGACTTGTCGCTGTGGGAAGTACTGTCACATAGACTTGTCATTGTGGGGTGTGATGTTACATAGACTTGTCGCTGTGGAATGTTCTGTCACAGAGAATTATCGCAGTGGGGTGTTCTTTCACACAGACTTGTCGCGTTGGAGTGTGCTTTCACATAGACTTGTCGCGGTGGGGTGTGCTGTCAGATAGACTTTTCGCGGTGGGGTGTACTCTCACATAGACTTTTCATGGTGGGTTGTGCTGTTACATAGACTTGTCGCTGTGAAGTGTGCTGTCACATAGAGTTGTCGCGATGTAGTGTGCTGTGACATAGACTTGTCGCGATGGGGTGTGCTGTCACATAGACTTGTCTTGGTGGGGTGTGCTGTCACATTGACTTGTCGCGGTGGAGTGTGCTGTCACATAGACTTATCGCAGTGAAGTGTGCTGTCCCATAGAGTAGTCGCAATGTAGTGTGTTGTCACATAGATTTGTCGCTGAGGGAAGTGCTGTCACATAGACTTGTCGCTGTGGGATGTGCTGTCACATAGACTTGTCGCTGTGGGATGTGCTGTCACATAGACTTGTCATTGTGGTGTGTGATGTTACATAGACTTGTCGCTGTGGGATGTGCTGTCACATAGACTTGTCATTGTGGGATGTGCTGTCACATAGACTTGTCGCTGTGGGATGTGCTGTCACATAGACTTGTCATTGTGGGGTGTGATGGTACATAGACTTGTCGCTGTGGAATGATCTGTCATAGAGAATTATCGCAGTGGGGTGTTCTTTCACATAGACTTGTCGCGTTGGAGTGTGCTGTCACATAGACTTGTCGCGGTGGGGTGTGCTGTCAGATAGATTTGTCACTGGGGGTCGGGGTGCTGTCACATAGGCTTGTCATAGTGGGGTGTGCTGTTCCATAGACTAGTCGCTGTGGAGTGTCCTGTTGCATAGACTTGTCGCTGGGGTGTCTACTGCACATAGAATTTTTGCCGGGGGTTGGGGTGCTGTCACATAGACTTTTTATGGTGCGGTGTGCTGTTACATAGACTTGTCGCCGTGGGGGTGTTATGTTACGTAGACTTGTCGCGGTGGGGTGTGCTGTCACATAGACTTGTGGCGGTAAAGTGTGCTGTCACATAGAGTTGTTGCGGTGGGGTGTGCTGTCAGATAAACTGGTCGCTGTGGGGTGTGCTGTCAGATAGACTTGGCACCGGGATTCTGGGTGCTGTCACATAGGCTCGTCATGGTGGGGTGTGCTGTTACATAGACTAGTCGCTGGGGAGTGTCCTGTCGCATAGACTTGTCGTGATGGGGTGTGCTGTCACATAGACTTGTCATTGTGGGGTGTGATGTTACATAGACTTGTCGCTGTGGAATGTTCTGTCATAGAGATTTATCGCAGTGGGGTGTTCTTTCACATAGACTTGTCGCGTTGGAGTGTGCTGTTACATAGAGTTGTCGCGGTGGGGTGTGCTGTCAGATAGATTTGTCACCGGGGGTCGGGTTGCTGTCACATAGGCTTGTCATAGTGGGGTGTGCTGTTCCATAGACTAGTCGCTGTGGAGTGTCCTGTTGCATAGACTTGTCGCGGGGGTGTCTGCTGCACATAGAATTTTTGCCGGGGGTTGGGGTGCTGTCACATAGACTTTTTATGGTGCGGTGTGCTGTTACATAGACTTGTCGCCGTGGGGGTGTTATGTTACGTAGACTTGTCGTGATGGGGTGTGCTGTCACATAGACTTGTCGCGGTGGAGTGTGCTGTCACTTAGACTTGTTGCGGTGGGGTGTGCTGTGACATAGACTTGTCGCTGTGGAGTGTGCTCTCACATAGACTTGTCGCGGCGGGGTGTGCTGTCAGATAGACTTGTCACCAGGGGTCGGGGTGCTGTCACATAGGCTTGTCATGGTGGAGTGTGCTTTTTTACATAGACTTGTCGCTGTGGAGTGTCCTGTCACATAGACTTGTCGTGGTGGGGTATGCTGTCACATAGACTTGTCGCATTGGGGTGTGCGGTAACATGGACTTCTTGGCGGGGTCGGGGTGCTGTTACATAGACTTGTGATGGTGGGGTGTGCTGTTACATAGACTAGTCACTGTGGAGTGTCCTGTCACAGAGACTTGTCGCGGTGGGGTGTGTTGTCACATAGACATGTCGCCCTGGAGTGTGCTTTCACCTAGACTTGGCACGTGAGGTGTGCTGTTACATTGACTTGTCATGGTGGGGTGTGCCGTTACATAGACTTGTCGCTGTGGGGTGTGCTGTCACATAGACTTGTCGCGGTGGGGTGTGCTGTCACATAGACTTGTCGCGGTTGGGTGTGCTGTCACAGACTTGTCGCGGTAGAGTGTGCTGTCACATAGACTTTTCGCGGTGGGGTGTACTCTCACATAGACTTTTCATGGTGGGTTGTGCTGTTACATAGACTTGTCGCTGTGGAGTGTGCTGTCACATAGACTTGTCACGATGTAGTGTGCTGTGACATAGACTTGTCGCGATGGGGTGTGCTGTCACATAGACTTGTCTTGGTGGGGTGCGCTGTCACATTGACTTGTCGCGGTGGAGTGTGCTGTCACATAGACTTATCGCGGTGAAGTGTGCTGTCCCATAGAGTTGTCGCGATGTAGTGTGTTGTCACATAGATTTGTCGCTGTGGGATGTGCTGTCACATAGACTTGTCGCTGTGGGATGTGCTGTCACATAGACTTGTCGCTGTGGGATGTGCTGTCACATAGACTTGTCATTGTGGGGTGTGATGTTACATAGACTTGTCGCTGTGGAATGTTCTGTCACAGAGAATTATCGCAGTGGGGTGTTCTTTCACATAGACTTGTCGCGTTGGAGTGTGCGTTCACATAGACTTGTCGCGGTGGGGTGTGCTGTCAGATAGATTTGTCACCGGGGGTCGGGGTGCTGTCACATAGGCTTGTCATAGTGGGGTGTGCTGTTCCATAGACTAGTCGCTGTGGAGTGTCCTGTTGCATAGACCTGTCGCGGGGGTGTCTGCTGCACATAGAATTTTTGCCGGGGGTTGGGGTGCTGTCACATAGACTTTTTATGGTGCGGTGTGCTGTTACATAGACTTGTCGCCGTGGGGGTGTTATGTTACGTAGACTTGTCGCGGTGGGGTGCGCTGTCACATAGACTTGTGGCGGTAAAGTGTGCTGTCACATAGAGTTGTTGCGGTGGGGTGTGCTGTCAGATAAACTGGTCGCTGTGGGGTGTGTTGTGAGATAGACTTGGCACCGGGATTCTGGGTGCTGTCACATAGGCTCGTCATGGTGGGGTGTGCTGTTACATAGACTAGTCGCTGGGGAGTGTCCTGTCGCATAGACTTGTCGTGATGGGGTGTGCTGTCACATAGACTTGTCATTGTGGGGTGTAATGTTACATAGACTTGTCGCTGTGGAATGTTCTGTCATAGAGAATTATCGCAGTGGGGTGTTCTTTCACATAGACTTGTCGCGTTGGAGTGTGCTGTTACATAGAGTTGTCGCGGTGGGGTGTGCTGTCAGATAGATTTGTCACCGGGGGTCGGGTTGCTGTCACATAGGCTTGTCATAGTGGGGTGTGCTGTTCCATAGACTAGTCGCTGTGGAGTGTCCTGTTGCATAGACTTGTCGCGGGGGTGTCTGCTGCACATAGAATTTTTGCCGGGGGTTGGGGTGCTGTCACATAGACTTTTTATGGTGCGGTGTGCTGTTACATAGACTTGTCGCCGTGGGGGTGTTATGTTACGTAGACTTGTCGTGATGGGGTGTGCTGTCACATAGACTTGTCGCGGTGGAGTGTGCTGTCACTTAGACTTGTTGCGGTGGGGTGTGCTGTGACATAGACTTGTCGCTGTGGAGTGTGCTCTCACATAGACTTGTCGCGGCGGGGTGTGCTGTCAGATAGACTTGTCACCAGGGGTCGGGGTGCTGTCACATAGGCTTGTCATGGTGGAGTGTGCTTTTTTTACATAGACTTGTCGCTGTGGAGTGTCCTGTCACATAGACTTGTCGTGGTGGGGTATGCTGTCACATAGACTTGTCGCATTGGGGTGTGCGGTAACATGGACTTCTTGGCGGGGTCGGGGTGCTGTTACATAGACTTGTGATGGTGGGGTGTGCTGTTACATAGACTAGTCACTGTGGAGTGTCCTGTCACAGAGACTTGTCGCGGTGGGGTGTGTTGTCACATAGACATGTCGCCCTGGAGTGTGCTTTCACCTAGACTTGGCACGTGGGGTGTGCTGTTACATTGACTTGTCATGGTGGGGTGTGCCGTTACATAGACTTGTCGCTGTGGGGTGTGCTGTCACATAGACTTGTCGCGGTGGGGTGTGCTGTCACATAGACTTGTCGCGGTTGGGTGTGCTGTCACAGACTTGTCGCGGTGGAGTGTGCTGTCACATAGACTTTTCGCGGTGGGGTGTACTCTCACATAGACTTTTCATGGTGGGTTGTGCTGTTACATAGACTTGTCGCTGTGGAGTGTGCTGTCACATAGACTTGTCACGATGTAGTGTGCTGTGACATAGACTTGTCGCGATGGGGTGTGCTGTCACATAGACTTGTCTTGGTGGGGTGCGCTGTCACATTGACTTGTCGCGGTGGAGTGTGCTGTCACATAGACTTATCGCGGTGAAGTGTGCTGTCCCATAGAGTTGTCGCGATGTAGTGTGTTGTCACATAGATTTGTCGCTGTGGGATGTGCTGTCACATAGACTTGTCGCTGTGGGATGTGCTGTCACATAGACTTGTCGCTGTGGGATGTGCTGTCACATAGACTTGTCATTGTGGGGTGTGATGTTACATAGACTTGTCGCTGTGGAATGTTCTGTCACAGAGAATCGCAGTGGGGTGTTCTTTCACATAGACTTGTCGCGTTGGAGTGTGCTTTCACATAGACTTGTCGCGGTGGGGTGTGCTGTCAGATAGATTTGTCACCGGGGGTCGGGGTGCTGTCACATAGGCTTGTCATAGTGGGGTGTGCTGTTCCATAGACTAGTCGCTGTGGAGTGTCCTGTTGCATAGACCTGTCGCGGGGGTGTCTGCTGCACATAGAATTTTTGCCGGGGGTTGGGGTGCTGTCACATAGACTTTTTATGGTGCGGTGTGCTGTTACATAGACTTGTCGCCGTGGGGGTGTTATGTTACGTAGACTTGTCGCGGTGGGGTGCGCTGTCACATAGACTTGTGGCGGTAAAGTGTGCTGTCACATAGAGTTTTTGCGGTGGGGTGTGCTGTCAGATAAACTGGTCGCTATGGGGTGTGCTGTCAGATAGACTTGTCACCGGGATTCGGGGTGCTGTCACATAGGCTCGTCATAGTGGGGTGTGCTGTTACATAGACTAGTCGCTGGGGAGTGTCCTGTCGCATAGACTTGTCGCTGTGGAGTGCGCTGTCACATAGACTTGTCCCGGTGGGTCGTGCTGTCACATAGACTTCTTGGCCGGGGTCGGGGTGCTGTCACATAGGCTTGTCATGGTGGGGTGTGCTGTTACATAGACTTGTTTCTGTGGAGTGTCCCGTCACATATACTTGTTGCGGTGGGGTGTGCTGTCACATAGACTTGTCGCGGTGGGGTGTGCTGTCACATAGACTTGTCGCGGTGGGGTCTGCTGTCACATAGACTTGTCGCGGCGGGGTGCGCTGTCACATAGACTTGTCGCGGTGGGGTGTGCTGTCACATAGACTTGTCGTGGTGGGAGTGTGCTGTCACATAGACTTGCCTTTGTGGGAGTGTGCTGTCACATAGACTTTTTGCAGTGCAGTTTACTGTCACATAGACTCGTCATGGTGCAGTGTGCTGTCACATAGACTTGTCGTGGTGGAATGTGCTGTCACATAGACTTGTCGCGATGGAGTGTGCTGTCACATAGACTTGTCGCGGTGGAGTGTCATGTCACATAGACTTGTCATGTTGGGGTGTGTTGTTTCATAGACTTGTCGCGGTGGATTGTCCCATCACATAGACTTGTCGCTGTGGAGTGTGATGTCACATAGACTTGTCGCGGTGGGGTGTGCTGTCACATAGACTTTTTCCCGGGGTCAGGGTGCTGTCACATAGACTTGTCATGGTGGGGTGTGCTGTTACATAGACTTGTCGCGGTGGGATGTGCTGTCACATAGACTTGTCATGGTGGGGTGTGCTGTTACATAGACTTGTCGTGTTTGAGTGTGCTGTTATATAGACTTGTCGCTGTGGAGTGCGCTGTCACATAGACTTGACACGTGGGGTGTGCTGTTACATTGACTTGTCATGGTGGGGCGTGCCGTTACATAGACTTGTCGCGGTGGGGTGCTGTCACATAGACTTGTCGCGGTGGGGTGTGCTGTCACATAGACTTGTCGCGGTGGGGTGTGCTGTCACATAGACTTGTCGCGGTTGGGTGTGCTGTCACATAGACTTTTCGTGGTGGAGTGTGCTGTCACATAGACTTTTCGCGGTGGGGTGTACTCTCACATAGACTTTTCATGGTGGGTTGTGCTTTCACATAGACTTGTCGCTGTGGAGTGTGCTGCCACATAGACTTGTCGCGGTGGGGTGTGCTGTCAGATAGACTTGTCACCAGGGGTCGGGGTGCTGTCACATAGGCTTGTCATGGTGGAGTGTGCTTTTTTTACATAGACTTGTCGCTGTGGAGTGTCCTGTCACATAGACTTGTCGTGGTGGGGTATGCTGTCACATAAACTTGTCATGGTGGGGTGTGCTGTCAAATAGACTTTTCGCAGTGGGGATTGCTGTCACATAGACTTGTCATGGTGGAGTGTGCTGTCACATAGACTTGTCGCGGTGGGGTGTGCTGTTACATAGACTTGTCGCGGTGGGGTCTGCTGTCACATAGACTTGTCGCGGTGGGGTGTGCTGTCACATAGACTTGTCGCGGTGGGGTGTGCTGTCACATAGACTTGTCGTGGTGGGAGTGTGCTGTCACATAGACTTGTCGCGGTGGGGTGTGCTGTCACATAGACTTGTCGTGGTGGGAGTGTGCTGTCACATAGACTTGCCTTTGTGGGAGTGTGCTGTCACATAGACTTTTCGCAGTGCAGTTTACTGTCACATAGACTCGTCATGGTGCACTGTGCTGTCACATAGACTTGTCGTGGTGGAATGTGCTGTCACATAGACTTGTCTTGGTGGGGTGCGCTGTCACATTGACTTGTCGCGGTGGAGTGTGCTGTCACATAGACTTATCGCGGTGAAGTGTGCTGTCCCATAGAGTAGTCACGATGTAGTGTGTTGTCACATAGATTTGTCGCTGTGGGATGTGCTGTCACATAGACTTGTCGCTGTGGGATGTGCTGTCACATAGACTTGTCATTGTGGGGTGTGATGTTACATAGACTTGTCGCTGTGGAATGTTCTGTCACAGAGAATTATCGCAGTGGGGTGTTCTTTCACATAGACTTGTCGCGTTGGAGTGTGCTTTCACATAGACTTGTCGCGGTGGGGTGTGCTGTCAGATAGATTTGTCACCGGGGGTCGGGGTGCTGTCACATAGGCTTGTCATAGTGGGGTGTGCTGTTCCATAGACTAGTCGCTGTGGAGTGTCCTGTTGCATAGACTTGTCGCGGGGGTGTCTGCTGCACATAGAATTTTTGCCGGGGGTTGGGGTGCTGTCACATAGACTTTTTATGGTGCGGTGAGCTGTTACATAGACTTGTCGCCGTGGGGGTGTTATGTTACGTAGACTTGTCGCGGTGGGGTGCGCTGTCACATAGACTTGTGGCGGTAAAGTGTGCTGTCACATAGAGTTGTTGCGGTGGGGTGTGCTGTCAGATAAACTGGTCGCTGTGGGGTGTGCTGTCAGATAGACTTGTCACCGGGATTCGGGGTGCAGTCACATAGGCTCGTCATAGTGGGGTGTGCTGTTACATAGACTAGTCGCTGGGGAGTGTCCTGTCGCATAGACTTGTCGTGATGGGGTGTGCTGTCACATAGACTTGTCGCGGTGGAGTGTGCTGTCACTTAGACTTGTTGCGGTGGGGTGTGCTGTGACATAGACTTGTCGCTGTGGAGTGTGCTCTCACATAGACCTGTTGCGGCGGGGTGTGCTGTCAGATAGACTTGTCACCAGGGGTCGGGGTGCTGTCACATAGGCTTGTCATGGTGGAGTGTGCTTTTTTTACATAGACTTGTCGCTGTGGAGTGTCCTGTCACATAGACTTGTCGTGGTAGGGTATGCTGTCATTGGGGTGTGCGGTAACATGGACTTCTTGGCGGGGTCGGGGTGCTGTTACATAGACTTGTGATGGTGGGGTGTGCTGTTACATAGACTAGTCACTGTGGAGTGTCCTGTCACAGAGACTTGTCGCGGTGGGGTGTGTAGTCACATAGACTTGTCGCCCTGGAGTGTGCTTTCACCTAGACTTGGCACGTGGGGTGTGCTGTTACATTGACTTTTCATGGTGGGGTGTGCCGTTACATAGACTTGTCGCTGTGCGGTGTGCTGTCACATAGACTTGTCGCGGTTGGGTGTGCTGTCACATAGACTTGTCGCGGTTGGGTGTGCTGTCACATAGACTTGTCACGGTGGGGTGTGCTGTCACATAGACTTGTCGCGGTTGGGTGTGCTGTCACATAGACTTGTCATGGTGGAGTGTGCTGTCACATAGACTTTTCGCGGTGGGGTGTACTCTCACATAGACTTGTCTCGATGGGGTGTGCTGTCACATAGACTTGTCTTGGTGGGGTGTGCTGTCACAAAGACTTGTCGAGGGGGGGGGGTTCTGTCACATACATTTGTCTTGGTGGGGTGCGCTGTCACATTGACTTGTCGCGGTGGGTCGTGCTGTCACATAGACTTCTTGGCCGGGGGTCGGGGTGCTGTCACATAGACTTGTAATGGTGGGGTGTGCTGTTACATAGACTAGTCACTGTGGAGTGTCCTTTCATATAGACTTGTCGCAATGAGGTATGCTGTCACATAGACTTGTCGCGATGGAGTGTGCTGTCACATAGACTTGTCGCTGTGGAGTGTGCTCTCACATAGACTTGTCGCTGTGGAGTGTGCTTTGACATAGACTTGTCACCGGGGGTCGGGGTGCTGTCACATAGGCTCGTCATGGTGGGGTGTGCTTTTTTTACGTAGACTTGTCGCTGTGGAGTGTCCTGTCACATAGACTTGTAGCAGTGCGGTGTACTGTCACATAGACTTGTTGCGGTGGGGGTGTGCGGTCACATAGACTTGTCACTGAGGGTCGGGGTGCTGTCTCATAGACTTGTCATCGTGGGGTGTGCTGGTACATAGACTTGTCGTGTTGGAGTGTGCTGTCACATAGACTTGTCTCTGTGGGATGTGCTGTCACATGGACTTCTTGCCGAGGGTCGGGTGCTGTCACATAGACTTGTCATGGTGGGGTGTGCTGGTACATAGACTTGTCGTGGTGGAGTGTGTTGTTACATAGACTTTTCGCTGTGGAGTGCGCTGTCACATAGACTTGTCCCGGTGGGTCGTGCTGTCACATAGACTTCTTGGCCGGGGTCGGGGTGCTGTCACATAGGCTTGTCATGGTGGGGTGTGCTGTTACATAGACTTGTTTCTGTGGAGTGTCCCGTCACATATACTTGTTGCGGTGGGGTCTGCTGTCACATAGACTTGTCGCGGTGGGGTCTGCTGTCATATAGACTTGTCGCGGTGGGGTGTGCTGTCACATAGACTTGTCGCGGTGGGGTGTGCTGTCACATAGACTTGTCGTGGTGGGAGTGTGCTGTCACATAGACTTGCCTTTGTGGGAGTGTGCTGTCACATAGACTTTTCGCAGTGCAGTTTACTGTCACATAGACTCGTCATGGTGCAGTGTGCTGTCACATAGACTTGTCGTGGTGGAATGTGCTGTCACATAGACTTGTCGCGATGGAGTGTGCTGTCACATAGACTTGTCGCGGTGGAGTGTCATGTCACTTAGACTTGTCATGTTGGGGTGTGTTGTTACATAGACTTGTCGCGGTGGATTGTCCCATCACATAGACTTGTCGCTGTGGAGTGTGATGTCACATAGACTTGTCGCGGTGGGGTGTGCTGTCACATAGACTTTTTCCCGGGGTCAGGGTGCTGTCACATAGACTTGTCATGGTGGGGTGTGCTGTTACATAGACTTGTCGCGGTGGGATGTGCTGTCACATAGACTTGTCATGGTGGGGTGTGCTGTTACATAGACTTGTCGTGTTTGAGTGTGCTGTTACATAGACTTGTCGCTGTGGAGTGCGCTGTCACATAGACTTGTCCCGGTGGGTCGTGCTGTCACATAGACTTCTTGGCAGGGGTCGGGGTGCTGTTACATAGGCTTGTCATGGTGGGGTGTGCTGTTACATAGACTTGTTTCTGTGGAGTGTCCCGTCACATATACTTGTTGCGGTGGGGTGTGCTGTCACATAGACTTGTCGCGGTGGGGTGTGCTGTCACATAGACTTGTCGCGGTGGGGTGTGCTGTCACATAGGCTTGTCATGGTGGGGTGTGCTGTTACATAGACTTGTCGCGGTGGAATGTGCTGTCACATAGACTTGTCACGATGGAGTGTGCTGTCACATAGACTTGTCGCGGTGGAGTGTCATGTCACATAGACTTGTCATGGTGGGGTGTGTTGTAACATAGACTTGTCGCGGTGGATTGTCCCATCACATAGACTTGTCGCTGTGGAGTGTGCTGTCACATAGATTTGTAGCTGTGGGGGAATGGTCTGTCACATAGACTTGTCGCCGGGGAAAAAGGAAGGGGGGATTTGTCCCAGTAATTTGTTGCGTGGGGTGAGAGGGGGGCTGTGACAGTAATTTGCAGCGCTACGGGGGTTGGCCGGGAGGCGGCCACAGTAATTTATCACACGGTGTTATCCTGCCTCTGCAGGGAGGGGAGGAGGTGAGCTGTGTCTGTTGTGAAAGGTGGGTCCTGTGTTATCTATATATAGGAGTTACTGTACATGTAGGGGGAAGTGCAGGGGGTGCTGTTAGTATACTTGTGTGTGGGCACTGTTGGGGGGCACATGTAGGGGCGTACTGTGGAGGGCACTGTGGGGGTTCTGTGGGGCAGGGTCACTGTTGAGTGGGGACTGTGGAGGGACGCTGTGGATGGGGGGACTCTAGGGCATGTGGAGGGACGCTAGTTTGGAGGGCACTGTAGGGGTGACACTGGGGGGGACACTGTGGGGTGGAACTGGGGGGCGCATGTGTAGGGGGTACTGTGGAGGGCACTTGTGTGGGCACTGTAGGGGGGACTGTGGGGGGATCATTGGGGGGGCCACTGTGGGAGAGCGCACTGTGGGGGGGGGGTCATGTGTAGGGGGCACTGTGGGGGCATGTGTGTGTGGGGAAATAATGTTTTACTTTAGTTTAGCAGGGTGGGGGGTCAGGGGGTGCTGTCACATAGTTGCGGGGGAGTGTGTGTGTGTGCTGTTACATTATAGTAGCTGGGGGGGCTGTAACATTACACTAGCGGGGGGGGGGGGGTTGCTGTCACATCATAGTAGGGTTAGGGTGCTGAGAACTAGTCGCCGCTGGGGTGCTGACAACTAGTTGCCACCGGGGATCACAGTGCTGAAAACCAGTCGGGGTCAGGGTGCTGATAACCAGTCGCCGACGGGGGAGGGGTGCTGACAACCAGTCGGGGTCGGGGTGCTGACAACCGGTCGCCGCCGAGGGAGGGGTGCTGACAACTAGTCGCCGTCGGGGGAGGGGTGCTGACAACCATTTAGGGGCCAGGGTGCTGACAACCAGTCGGGGTGCTGACAACCGGTCGCTGCCGGTGGAAGGGTGCTGACAACCAGTCGCCGCTGGCAAGGGGTGCTGACAACCGGTCGCCGCTGGGGGAGGTGAAGGGGTGCTGACAACCAGTCGCCGCCGGGGGAGGGGTGCTGACAACAAGTCGCCACCAGGGATGGGTGCTGAAACTAGTCGCCGTCGGGGGAGGGGTGCTGACAATCAGTCGGGGTCAGGGTGCTGACAACCGGTTGGGGTGCTGACAACCAGTCGGGGTCGGGGTGCTGACAACCAGTCGGAGTCGGGGTGCTGACAACCGGTCGCTGCCGGTGGAGGGGTGCTGACAACCAGTCGCCGCTGGCAAGGGGTGCTGACAACCAGTCGCTGCCGGGGTGCTGACAACTAGTCGCCATCGGGGGAGGGGTGCTGACAACCATTTAGGGGCCAGGGTGCTGACAACCAGTCGGAGTGCTGACAACCAGCCGGAGTCGGGGTGCTGACAACTGGTCGCTGCCGGTGGAAGGGTGCTGACAACCAGTCGCCGCTGGCAAGGGGTGCTGCCAACCGGACGCCGCCGGGGAAGGTGAAGGGGTGCTGACAACCAGTCACCGCCGGGGGAGGGGTGCTGACAACTAGTCGCCGTCGGGGGAGGGGTGCTGACAATCAGTCGGGGTCAGGGTGCTGACAACCGGTTGGGGTGCTGACAACCAGTCGGAGTCGGGGTGCTGACAACCGGTCGCTGCCGGTGGAGGGGTGCTGACAACCAGTCGCCGCTGGCAAGGGGTGCTGACAACCAGTCGCTGCCGGGGTGCTAAAAACTAGTCGCCGTCGGGGGAGGGGTGCTGACAACCATTTAGGGGCCAGGGTGCTGACAACCAGTCGGGGTGCTGACAACCGGTCGCTGCCGGGGTGGGGTGCTGAAACTAGTCGCCGTCGGGGGAGGGGTGCTGACAATCAGTCAGGGTCAGGGTGCTGACAACCGGTTGGGGTGCTAACAACCAGTCGGGGTCGGGGTGCTGACAACCGGTCGCCGCCGGGGAGGGGTGCTGACAACCAGTCGGGGTCAGGGTGCTGACAACCAGTCGGGGTGCTGACAACCAGTCGGAGTCGGGGTGCTGACAACCGGTCGCTGCCGGTGGAGGGGTGCTGACAACCAGTAGCCGCTGGCAAGGGGTGCTGACAACTAGTCGCCGTCGGGGGAGGGGTGCTGACAACCATTTAGGGGCCAGGGTGCTGACAACCAGTCGGGGTGCTGACAACCGGTCGCTGCCGGTGGAAGGGTGCTGACAACCAGTTGCCGCTGGCAAGGGGTGCTGACAACCGGTCGCCGCCGGGGGAGGTGAAGGGGTACTGACAACCAGTCGCCGCCGGGGGAGGGGTGCTGAAACTAGTCGCCGTTGGGGGAGGGGTGCTGACAATCAGTCGGGGTCAGGGTGCTGACAACCGGGTGGGGTGCTGACAACCAGTCGCCGCCGGGGGAGGGGTGCTGACAACAAGTCGCCGCCAGGGATGGGTGCTGAAACTAGTCGCCGTCGGGGGAGGGGTGCTGACAATCAGTCGGGGTCAGGGTGCTGACAACCGGTTGGGGTGCTGACAACCAGTCGGGGTCGGGGTGCTGACAACCAGTCGCCGCCAGGGAGGGGTGCTGACAACCGGTCGCCGCTGGGGTGCTGACAACCAGTCGCCGCCGGGGTGCTGACAACCAGTCGGGGTCAGGATGCTGACAACCAGTCGATGTGCTGACAACCAGTCGGAGTCGGGGTGCTGACAACCGGTCCCTGCCGGTAGAGGGGTGCTGACAACCAGTCACCGCTGGCAAGGGGTGCTGACAGCTAGTCGCCGCCGGGGGAGGTGAACAGGTGCTGACAACCAGTCGCCGCCGGGGGAGGGGTGCTGACAACCGGTCGCCGCCGGGGTGCTGACAACCAGTCGGGGTCAGGGTGCTGACAACCAGTCGAGGTGCTGACAACCAGTCGGAGTCGGGGTGCTGACAACCGGTCGCTGCCGGTGGAGGGGTGCTGACAACCAGTCGCCGCTGGCAAGGGGTGCTGACAACTAGTCGCCGCCGGGGGAGGTGAAGGGGTGCTGACAACCAGTCGCCGCCGGGGGAGGGGTGCTGACAACAAGTCGCCGACAGGGTCGGGTGCTGAAACTAGTCGCCGTTGAAGGAGGGGTGCTGACAATCAGTCGGGGTCAGGGTGCTGACAACCGGTTGGGGTGCTGACAACCAGTCGCCGCCTGGGTGCTGACAACCAGTCGAGGTGCTGACAACCAGTCGGAGTCGGGGTGCTGACAACCGGTCCCTGCCGGTGGAGGGGTGCTGACAACCAGTCGCCGTTAGGGGAGGTGAAGGGGTACTGACAACCAGTCGCCGCCAGGGTGGGGTGCTGAAACTAGTCGCCGTCGGGGGAGGGGTGCTGACAATCAGTCGGGGTGCTGACAACCGGTCGCTGCCGGTGGAGGGGTGCTGACAACCAGTCGGGGTCGGGGTGCTGACAACCAGTCGGGGTCGGGGTGCTGACAACCGGTCGCCCCCGGGGTGCTGACAACCAGTCGCCGCCGGGGTGCTGACAACCAGTCGGGGTCAGGGTGCTGAACACCAGTCGGGGTGCTGACAACCGGTCGCTGCCGGTGGAGGGGTGCTGACAACCAGTCGCCGCTGGGGAGGTGTGCTGACAACCGGTCGCCGCCGGGGGAGTGGTGCTGCCGACCAGTCGCCGCCGGGAAAGGAGTGCTGAAAACCAGTCGCCGCCAGGGAAGGGGTGCTGACCACCAGTCGCCGCCGGGGGAGGGGTGCTGACCACCAGTCGCCGCCGGGGGAGGGGTGCTGACAACTGGTCGCCGCCAGTGGAGGGGTGCTGCCAACCGGTCGGGGTGCTGCCAAACGGTCGGGGTCAGGGTGCCGACAACTCGTCGCTGTCGGTGGGGGGTGTTCCGAGACGGGGGAGGGGGGGTTAGTGTTACTTGCGGTGACGGAAGGGTGGCTGTAAGTGTTACGTGTGTGTGTAGGGTTGGGGGGGCGCCTGTGAGTTGGTAGCCTTGTTTCACAGTAGGGGGGCTGCAGTAGAGTTCTCTCTCGGCTCTCCTCCGCGCCTCTTCATTCATGTTACACACTAATGCTGTTTACTCTCATGGTAGGATTTTATCCTGAACCATGAGTGTATAACAGACAGTCTCCCCTGGCCACGCCCCCTCTAAGTATAGCGTGCAGCAGGGGGCGGGGCCTGCGCGGGGAGAGACTGTAGATCGGCTCAATAGATGTGGGCGTGTCGTGGGCGGGACTAGGACTGGAGCTGAGCGAGGCCATGAAATCCTGCCTTTTCATGCCTCTTACTGCCATCGGGAGCGCGCATACAGAAGAGGGAGAGCGCAGAGCATTGTGGGAAGGCAGCACAGAGGCGCCATCTTTGAAAGCTGCATTGAACATCAGATTCTAAAGTAAGAAACTGACATTCCAGCTGATCTGCCTGCCGGTTGGATCCCCTGTATGCAGTGTGTTACCATGCTTATGTGATAGACATGATGATTATTTATAAAATGTCTATCGATTAATATAACCCAAATGTATTTTGCTGTTGTAATGACTCTAAGCTCTGAGGAGTTTAAAGGACACATACACAATCTAATCATAGTATTTGCTAGACAATGGATGTCTGATGTAATGTTAGTTAAGTACATAGAAGTTGCACAACCAGCCTCTAAGAGTTAAAGGGCCATAGTGTCGTGTATATCCTGTGTTTAACACTGAGTGTTTACCTAGCCCCCTTCCACTCCCTTCACACAAGCTAGTTAAACAATGATTCATCACTACACGGAGCTGACTTCAGCTAGGACAAAAGTCCATACTACCTCACCACTTGGAAGGGGGTGGGCAGAGAGGTGGGGGATTCTATATGATCCGACAAATGAGAATCTTATATGTTACTGATGTAATCTGTTGCACGCCCATTGAAGGGTGGTTGTCATGTGTTATAATAAAAAGCCTGAGCCTCTACACATTGTAGAGACTCTCCCGGTTTTAGACCAGCATTTGTGTCTGATTCTGGTCGACGATGTGTGCACACGACATAATTCGGAAGCGGCAAAATACCACAAAGCCTGCTGGAGAAATCATAATCCAGATCACTTACTGATAGGGAAGCAGCATTTATCTAAAAAAATGTTACCCTGTGTGGCCGGACAACCCCTTTAAGCGCACATGAACGAAAATAGGTCCTGCTCTATTTTCCTGAATTTTGCTTACGTGTGTGAATTGGCCTTGTGTGTAAAAATTACAGTTATATGTGCAGAAGCACAAGCAACACGCTGTTTATGATCCTCCTCAAACCTCGCTGATGCACAAATACACAGCACAAACTTTCGTGTGACGCCGCCATTACCGAAAGAATCTGGGCTGTGAAGTCATAGAGGGGTCTGTTCTGGGGTTTGCATTTCTTCAGGGGGTCTGGTCCCTAAATACCATTTACTGACATCAAACTGTGACCAATGACTCTGCCGCTCCTCTGTTCTATATGATTTGTGCTTAACTAAGTTATCATTAACTAAGCTATTAATATGAGCAAAATGACAAAAACCATTTTACAGCTGTCAAAGGTATTTGGAATGATATAGGAACAGAAGCCCCCTCCTTGAAGTGTAGACTCCAATCACAGAAGATGGTACACGCCGGTGTACTGGATAAATCCAAGATTTTTATTGATATTCAATCCACCGATTGTGGATGACGAGGTATACAGGCAACGCGTTTCGGTGTCCAAATGACACCTTTCTCAAGCCATATAAAAAGCATTAAACATGTACTCACTTTTATGGTAAAATCAAAAATGAAACTGCACGCTAATCCAACGTGCTGACATCACACTTCAGTCCCTCCTGTAGTACGACGCGACGTGCGGACTAACTAACTTCCCCACTTGTGATGACGCGGCATGCTAATCCAACGTGCTGACGTCACACGTCAGCCCCTTCCGTAGTACGACGTGACGTGCGGGCATCACGTGACCACAGCACTCTGCCAGACACGCCCCCTACGGCGTACCTCCGCACTAATCTATAAAATTCCCATCACCTACTGCTCGTTTTGTTTGCAGGGCAAAAATTCAGCTCTAAACCCCTTTTATATACACTTTCATTTTTTTTGTCCCATCTTCCATCTGTTTTCTTCCGGTTTCCCTCTCCCCTCCCCCTCACTATCACGTCATGCGTCATCACGGCAAGCCTCGCCCACAAAATGGCGCTACCCACAGACGCTATGCACAGTTTCATTTTCGATTTTACCATAAAAGTGAGTACATGTTTAATGCTTTTTATGTATTATATGGCTTGAGAAAGGTGTCATTTGGACACCGAAACGCGTTGCCTGTATACCTCGTCATCCACAATCGGTGGATTGAATATCAATAAAAATCTTGGATTTATCCAGTACACCGGCGTGTACCATCTTCTGTGATTGGAGTCTACACTTCAAGGAGGGGGCTTCTGTTCCTACACCCCCCCCCCCTCCTCCCCAGTAAGTGTCTCTCTTACACCATCACTTGCCTTTACGCTAATTACTAAAGGAAAGGTGTTCTGTTCTTTATGCTAAGTACCTTGTAGCGCGGTGACATTTATTTTTCTAACATTGTGGTATTATACATTTCTTTATGAGGGTTACCCTGCACTAGGGAACCCTTATTAATGTCCTGCAGCTCTTCGGTTAATACGCGGATTTGGTACTCTCGGAACCCTTGTGAAGTGGAGTTTTCTGAAATACCTTGTGGCGCATTCCTATCTTACACAACCATTTGGAATGATATAGAATTCTATAACAGACTTCATGTATCAAAAGGGTTTAGATAAAGAGACGTGATGATGCAGGCTGTGATGATCAAAGTTCTGATTTTGTATCTAGTGCTAGGGATATAAGTTGTGAGATCTGATTGTGTAGTGGCCCAGAACTAATAGGGCCCCTCCAAAATGTCTGCTATATGTTGTCTGTATTGTCTTGTACATTGTCTTGGAATGGGGAATAAATCATCAGAATCTGTATTAGAGTTTGCAGGAATGAAAGGGTAAATGTCTGCAAATGAGCTGTCTCTGTCTGCTGTAAATGTATCATTTTATGATGTGAGTTTGAAAGTCATGTGACCATGCTTCATATAGGTGTTTGCAAAGATTATGTGCAAGTCAGTCTGCAAAGAGTGAGTTTAGGAAAGTCAGTGTTGGAGTTTGCAAGAGAAGTTGGCAGGAGCCAGAGTTATTTGGACCCCCACAGACACTGAATGGTCTGCGTGTGTTATAATGGAGGAGGCTGAGCAATGGCCTAAAAGTTACCCTGGGACTACTACCCCTAGAAGTTCTACAGAATGAGCGGATGAGAGGAGATCGCCATGCAGCGCTGAGTGCTGCCTTTGAGAGTGAGTGTTGACCGGTAGAGAGGTGGAAGAGAGATGAAAGGAGTTTTGGCCAGGAGTCACACAGATAACTGAGACTGTGGAACGGATATTCATCCTGTGATTTCCTGCCTGTCGCACCATCAACTGCATCTGCACCGATGACTTGTTTTGGCCCATGTACCTGTTGAACTATTCTGTTTGGATTTACAAATAAAGTAACACTGCCATCCATTCTTGGCTTTGTTTCAAACTGCCCCCTGTGCGTTTGGACTATTATTCCATCATCCGGATTCACAGCAGAGGAAGGAATGTAGGCGTATTCCCATGACAACGAGTTGTAAGTTAAAACCGCACCGCAGTTTCCAGTGACTCCCCCCCCCCCCCCCCCCCAATAGTAACTTGGACAGGTCCTGTGCTAGCCTTACAGGGGAGGAGGTGGTAGGGCCACCATGACAAGTGACAACTCTATCCCTGCCACCTCCTCGGCTGTGGGCTCACTCCTCGCATGCTGCAATTCCTCTGGATACCTTGAACACTTTCTCTCCAGCAGTTTTTTTACAAGACCTCTTGTATCTCAATTGGTTTAGTTGTCTTTGTGCAAGAGCGCCCTATAGAAACATACAGCTGCTGCACACTACGTATGCTCCTACCCACAAAGTACATCCGTGTTTCTAAAGGCCCATTTATACTGGGCAACTGTTGGCTACGTTCTGCAGTAGTGGGTGACGTCACCGCTAGTTGTTTGTGCTCCTGCTAAACGTTTAGACAGGTAGATCATCATTGAGAATCGTTCTTTTGTCATTAACTCCTCGTTTAGCGCTTACCATTCTATGTGTAATAGAATGTGATTGGTGACTTCTGTAAGGTCCTTGAAGGTAATATAACTGCAGCCTCTGAACTACATTTTGGCTGCCCTGGAAGTTTATTGTTTGGGCTTAGTTATCCGGTTAAGCGTACATTATTAGCTGTGAATGCAAAAGCCTTTACAGCTATAAATGTAAGCCTAATAGGAAAACTAACCCCTAACCCTCCACGGCAGGCAAAAAGCATTTGAGAGGCTGCAGCTATTCCTGGCCTCCGTCAGTGCAGCGTGTGTCTATTGATTTGTACCTGCTATGGCGGCTGTGAGCTGCAATAGCCTCGGTGACTCACTGAGCGTCCTGCGGTTTGCCTCACCGGTGCTTCAGTCTCTTCTGCAGCACAGCATGAGCCGCCCCACCAGCGCTCATCAGCCCTCACATCGACTGCTGGTTCTGTCTGCAGCCTTCCCCACCTCCTCCCCCCACTGCATCAGGTGGCCCAGTGGCGCTGAGATGTACCGGCTGGTCTGTCCGCTGTCTTCTTCCCCCACTGCATCAGGTGGCCCTGCGCCGCTCTGCAGCCCTCCCATCAGCAGAGCAACGCACCTGTCGGCTGCCTTCTCCCTCACAGCATAAGGAGCCTAACGGCAGACAGTGGAGCGCAAGTTTCTCCCCAACAGCATCAGCTGCCAATCGACTAACAGCGGGGCACGAGGGCCGGTAAAGGGGACTGCAGGTGGCGCTGTACAGGCCCCGGGAACACTCGCAGTGGGGCCGCAAAGGGGACATGATAGAGGGAGATGGGCGGCCACAGACAGCAGTGCTGGCCGCCCATAGGAGCAATTACTGCAGGAGACCTCAGTGCCAAGACCTGTGAGGCTCAGGGAGGGGAGCATGCCGTGCAGCCAATCACTACGAGGGGGCGTCACCGACCTGTCAAGCAGCCACAATCTTGTCTCCACCCCTACTTCCTGATGGTTACAAGATACAATAATACCGGAGTATATTGCATAGCTGCAGCACTGAATGGCTTACTGTCTGGGCTATGTCTGGAAATGTATCTTTTGTTTGTTATATGACCTTGTCCCATAAATGTGTTTTCAAGGTGTATGATTGAGGGAGAAGGAGTGGAGTTCTGAGTCTGGAGAGAGTTCTGAGTTGTTTTGTGGAGTCCTGTGGTGGTTGTTGGAGTTCTGGTCTGCAAGAGAGGGAAGTCTGGCTGCATGCAGATACTTTCAACCTGCATGTGATGAAGATAAAAAAGGCTGAGATTTGGCCCTTTCCCTGGGACCAATATCCCCAGGAGTTCCACTGAATGACTGAAATGTTGGAGTCCGCTATGCAAAGTTAAAGTCTTCAGGAGTGAGTTACCAGTAGCAAGTTTGTGCCTTTCTAAGGAGTATTTTTCCAGGAGCGGTGCTGCACAGATAACATTGACTGTGGGCCCGGTGTCATCCTGAGTTTGCCTCCCTGTCCTTACCATTCACCGGCAGCTGTATCAGAAGCTTGGTGCTGGGCTCCTGTGCCAGGGAGAGTGTATACTCGGATAACAGCCTGGTACTTGTAACACCAGGTACCGAAGAAACCTCAGATTTCCGGTGCTTAACCCCTTTGCAAGTCACGGTCAGTGTGATTGCGACATCTAATGGCTGACAGAGGGAGGGGGCTCCCTCTGTCACTTATCGTACCCCTGTGATGTGAACGTGAGGTCCTGATGTGTTGGTGAATACAGCCTCTGGGTCTGCCAGGTGGCCTATCAAGTTCAGTCTCTTGGCTGAGCTTTATACTGTGTTTCTCCGATAATAAAAATATAAGACCTCCGCCCAAAATAAGCCGTAGCTAAACTACATGAAAAAAAAAAACTGTGTATTGGTCCCTTGCACTGGGCTGTGGTGCTGCTGCAGGCTTCTGTGTACTCCTGAACGCCGACAGAGCATTCGCTTTCTGGTAGCGGGGCTTGAGTACCCTGCCTTCAGCAAGCGATTGCTCTGATTGGCTGACATGGCGCTCGATCAACCAATCGCAGCCATTCAATGATGTCATTGAATGGTTAATCGAGTGCTGGCTCTGACTGGCTGACACGGCGTTCGATGAACCAATCAGAGCAATGGTTTGCTGGAGGCGGGATATTCATGCCCCGCCACCAGGAAGAGAATGTTCTGTTGGCGTTCAGGAGTACACAGAGGCCTGCTGCAGTTCAGCGCGAGGGACCAAAATGCTGTCTACTAGGTGAGTATTATAAGCCTTCCCCCAAAATTAAAACACTTTACCTCTTTTGGGGCAAAAATAATATAAGACAGTGTCTTTTTTTCAGGAAAACACGGTAGCTTTCTAATACACTACTATACTGATGTACTGCAGCTTATTAGAAAAATTTATAAAAGATGCTGATAATTAAGTTCCCTTACGATCCACAGTTCAATCAGCCCATAGACAATCCTTAGGCATCCGCAGGTAATTGAATACCTGAAAATGTCATTTTTCCGATTTGCGGATTGCATGAGCTCGAAAAAAATCGCAGCATGCTCCATTTTCTGCGGATTCCCACAGCGCTCAGTCAATCACAGTCAGCGCTCACCTGTCAATCAATGATGGCTGGGTGCTGTCCCTGATTGGTTATGGCGCTCAGTCAATCGGGGCAGCGCTTTCTGGAGGTGGGGATTTTCAATCCCTGGCCTCCAGAAGACAGAAGACGTCTGCCAGGGCCAGAGAAAAGAGCCGGACGGCTCTTCTAGATGAGTTAATATTTTTTTTACTTTTCTTTACAGCTAGAGAGGATTTTCAGGAAAGGGCTTATATTTCATGCCTTTCCCCGAAAATCATTGTTGCGGTGCTTGGTTGCAACCCATGGCTTTCAATGGGGCTGCAGCAGTGCTAGCCCCATTGAAAGCAATGGATAGCATCGCGGACCTCTATCACAGCTGTGACAGCTATGGCAGAGGATTCCTTCATCCCCGCCAGCCCCACTAAAAACAATGGGCGATAATGCTGCTTTTTCTTAGCGCTGTGAGTATGCAGTGAAGGCATCACAAATGAGAATAAAACCATTGGAAATCATTGGTTTCATTTTCATGCGTTTTCACTCACTCTCGCAACGCAAAATAGCCTATCACCTGTGTGAAGCTGGCCTGAGTTGTATGCAATCATGTGGGCTGCAGCTGTCATTCAATACCTACAAATCACTCAGTAGCGCTACAAGACCTTTCAGTGTAGCTGTAGGACCCATTCGGACATTTGCAAGCCATATGCTGTCCATCTACAAAGTCCCATAATAGGCTATGAGGCTCTTAAAACAACTGATTCTTCACATGGACCGCACACAGCCGTGTTAATTCAACCTTATAATTGATGGTGACAGCTAAGGACAGTTCTGATAATCATGCAATTCCTTTATGTAAAAAATGTGTCTTGGCATTCCCTTAGCTTGTTTTTGCAAAAAAATGAAAATCGAGATTAAAATCAAAAATTCTCCTTAAGTTTGACAAAAAACGAAATTGTAATTTTTGATCTATCGCCGAGCCCTTGCACAAAGTTTAAAAATTATCATGCTGCACATAGAAGCAGTTTATTATGTTTAGGAAGCAGAAATATTAGATCCCACCTGCTTGCATTAGCCCCACCAGCTGCCAATTTGAACACACCTACAACAGTTTTCCAATTTTTCCAGATTCACTTAAAGGGCGGCTTCATACATGTGCATGTGGTTTTGCAAGTGTAACCTTATTTGGGGGTGGGTATATATAGTGACCCTTCCCAACAGGCTCTGGCGCAAACCCGTATGGCACACAGAGACCTGGTACCTTCGATAATTGAAAGAATGGATGTGACAGTGAGCTTTCTCTAGTCAGTGTCTCCATTCAGGATTGAGCTTTAGTGCTCTTGCACACAAATGTAGCGATTTTCCGTCGACTGTATCTATATATCCACAAATGGTCAATCATAGTTGCTAAGGAATTAGCAATCACCAAACAACAATACATAAAGCCTAGACCAGTGGTTCCAAACCTTTTTCAGCAATGGAGCACTTGATGTTTCCTTCACTCAGCTAGAGGAGTTGTGTGATACAGAGTCTTTAGCAAAGCGGATCCTTGCCTGCATAATATACACTCATTGTCAAAAAACAAATGCCTAGAATTGTACCTAATGCTGAGGCTACGAGAAAATATAGCTAAAGGAGATGAACAGGTGGAATCCCCGTGGGGAGAAATACAGGGAGAAAAAAAATAACAAAATCCTGATCGGGGTTTTCTATAGGCCACCAAAAGCAACAGAAGAAACTTAAAGGGGTTGTCCCGAGGCAGAAGTGAATTTTTTTTTTGCCCAGTCCCCCTTCTAAAGCAAACATTACTATGCACAAGTTTAAATGGCTTTTAATGATGGTTTTTACTCACCGTTCCAGCGTTTCAGCAACTTATAAAATTTCTTCCAAAGATGGCCGCCGGTCCTTTCCCAAGGTGCACCGGGGTTTTCTCCCATGGTGCACCGCACTTGATGGAGCCCGACGTGCGTGCTCACGAGACACCGGTCACGTGATTCAGTCGATGACATCGCGGGAGGCGGGGAACTCTACTGCTTGTAATGCCTATTCCAGCCACCCCATTGGTTGGACGGCACGACAAGCAGTAGGGAGGTGGAGTGATTTGAGAGGCCGTGCAAGGGAGGATTCAGCCACCACATGTTTCTCACTGACATTTTCCATAAAGAAGCCTAGGTAAGAGCACCCGACCCGCTCCCCGCAGCAAATAACCCCCTCCATCGAGCCCTCTATATAGTCCCCGTTGATGCACTGTCTCAGCACCTCCTATATACTGCCTATATACTGACAATAATTGGCCTGCAACCTGCCAATTTACTGCTTGTAATCTGTCTGTAATCCATCCAACAATCTGCATACAATCTGCCTGCAATGTGCCTGTAATCTGCCTGCAATCTGTCTGCAATCTGCCTGCAATGTGCCTGCAATCTGCCTGCAATGTGCCTGCAATCTGCCTGCAATGTGCCTGTAATCTGCCTGCAATCTGCCTGTAATCCGTCAAACGATCGGCATACAATCTGCATACAATCTGCCTAATTACTGCTTGTAATCTGTCTGTAATCCATCCTACAATCCGTCTACAATCTGCATACAATCTGCCTACTTACTGTTTGTAATCTGTAATCCATCCTACAATCTGCATACAACCTGCCTGCAATCTGCCTATTTACTGCTTGTAATCTGTCTACAATCTGCATACAATCTGCCTACTTACTGCTTGTAATCTGTCTGTAATCCATCCTACAATCTGCATACAATCTGCATGCAATCTGCCTAGTTACTGCTTGTAATCTGTCTGTAATCCATCCTGCAATCTGCCTACAATCTGCATACAATCTGCCTACTTACTGCTTGTAATCTGCCTACAATCTGCATACAATCTGCCTGCAATCTGCCTACTTACTGCTTGGAATCTGTCTGTAATCCATCCTACAATCTGCATACAATCTGCCCACTTACTGCTTGTAATCTGCATACAATCTGCCTACTTACTGCTTGTAGTCTGTCTGTAATCCATCCTACAATCTGCCTGCAATCTGCCTACTTACTGCTTGTAATCTGCCTACAATCTGCATACAATCTGCCTGCAATCTGCCTACTTACTGCTTGGAATCTGTCTGTAATCCATCCTACAATCTGCATACAATCTGCCTACTTACTGCTTGTAATCTGCATACAATCTGCCTTCTTACTGCTTGTAGTCTGTCTGTAATCCATCCTACCATCTGCCTGCAATCTGCCTACTTACTGCTTGGAATCTGCCTACAATCTGCATACAATCTGACTGCAATCTGCCTACTTACTGCTTGGAATCTGTCTGTAGTCCATCCTACAATCTGCATACAATCTGCCTACTTACTGCTTGGAATCTGTCTGTTTTACATCCAACAATCTGCCTGCTATTTGCCTACAATATACATATGTAAGATGGGAATGGGAAATAGTTACATTTTCCATAACTGTTATAGCACTGCAATTAATTATTTGTACTTTGATTTTGTTTATTTAGTCAAAATCACACGCCACCATGTCCCACCTGGAGGAAGACCTTGAATTTGAAATTGAATCTTCATCCGATTCTGTTGGAGAGGTAAGACTTTGCTGCACATAGAATTTGTTTAGTTATAAGGCTTTGCAGCAAACCATGCCAAAAACATAATGAAAGTAATGTTGATCTTTTTTTTCGCAGGAATACATTTCTGATTCCGATGAAAATGAGGATGCTCCAGAAAGGCGGCAGTATACTGAGGTAGGTGGTAAAATTGTAAAAATTCTGATGGGCTTGTAATAGAGATGAGTGAACCTACTCGTTTCGAGTAATTACTCGATCGAGCACCACGATTTTCGAGTACTTCTGTACTCGGGTGAAAAGATTCGGGGGGTGCCGGGTGGTTTGACGGAGCGGGGTGTAGCAGCAGGGAACAGGGGGGAGCCCGAGTGTGTATGTGTATATACAGTCACACGTACTTACGTGTGTGTGTGCATATATACGTACGCACGTGTGTATGTGTTTATGCAAACACACACGTACGCACGTGTGTATGTGTTTATGCAAACACACACGTACGCACGTGTGTATGTGTTTATGCAAACACACACGTACGCACGTGTGTATGTGTTTATGCAAACACACACGTACGCACGTGTGTATGTGTTTATGCAAACACACACGTACGCACGTGTGTATGTGTTTATGCAAACACACACGTACGCACGTGTGTATGTGTTTATGCAAACACACACGTACGCACGTGTGTATGTGTTTATGCAAACACACACGTACGCACGTGTGTATGTGTTTATGCAAACACACACGTACGCACGTGTGTATGTGTTTATACAGTATTCTTCATATGTAATCCCTTCTTAGGTTCAACAACTACTGGCAGACTCCCTATATGCTCAGGCGGACATAAGCAGTGTCCAGTGCTTTCAAAATGATCCACAGGGAGCACCAGAAGAGGGTGCGTCGGAATCCACTCAAGATCCATATGGCAGGCTTGCCAATACAGAGT